>NC_052618.1:59862414-60131059 GCF_016545825.1 Eucalyptus grandis | reverse complement strand
GAAATTAGGTGATCCCACCTAGTGAGAATTTGATATGTGTCGGCAGCCAAGGCAGCAATAGCAACCATACAGCCTCTAAATACCAACTTGAGGTAAGGGAATGCTCCCGTATTGCCAAAAGTCCTAGATGCCAGATCTTTCATTCCAATGTAACATCTCGACACTCTTATGCGCGCTCAAGATTGCTCCATACTATCCTATGAACCTCCATCAATGCCAATTTCAAGGAGTAGAGAAGACTCCAATACTTATGATGCACTTACGTTGGAGAAACCCCCTGTGGCAGGGCCGATATCTATGCCCCTAACAATTGCTGTCGACAAATCAAACCTAAACCAAGTACTTATGATGCCTCTCTTCCTATCACCATATCATCCAGCATCATCCACTTGAAGGCACGCTCAAGAAAAGCCCAACACACAGCTTGCATGCACGTGCGCGCACCCTACATCGTGATAGCTACTTAGCTTACATGGTAAGTAAAATTAGACAGGAATTAAGGAACATAATCGCTACATTAAGTCAATATAAGACACAATAAGATGGGAGACCACAGGGCGTAACACGATTCAACATACACGATGAGAGTTGACGTCATGCCTTGGTATCACAGGGCAAAACTAATTGGTCCCCCACTAAAGTAAACTTGCATATACGGATGGGGATGAAGGAAAAGGGAAATGGCTTACTTTTCTATCTCGAACGACGGCCGCTGCGTCCTCTCTGGCTCGATCCCTACAGAAACCATCCGCCCCAAAAGAATGAAGTGAAAAGAGCGAGGGAATAGTAAGTCAAGGGGGGGAGAGAGAGAGAGAGAGAGAGGGTGAAACTGAAGGAGGATGCAGGATTTAAAGAAAGAAGAAAAGAGGGAAAACCTGAGCTCTTTACAGCCATTGCAATCGGGAAGAGGAAGGGAAGGGGAAAAGCATGGCTTGGGATGAGAAGGGGCCAAAGCCCTAGCGGATGCGGGGGCGGGGCGGCGGGATGGCGCACCGCCGTGGGGTCCAACTGATTTGGGGATTTCGGGATGAAACCACGGCCCGAGGAGGCCACCGGGTATCCCACTCCTTGCTTCGCCGCGGTAGTCGCCTGCTGCGATGGGAATTGCCCCGCCTTCTGTGGATTGGACGCCATGGCCGGGGACGAAGTCGGGGTGGCGCGGCCGTCCGCTGGAGAATTCATGCCTCTGCGGTGGCGGGGGTGGTTTTGGCGAACAATTCAAATAGCCGCGAGCGGTGTTAAGTAGGGACGAGCCGGAGAGAAAAGGCCAGGCCCAGGACCAGGACCAGGCCCAGGCCCAACTAATGAATGGAAGAAAGGAGGGGTTGGAGGCGAAACGATAACATTCGATCCGACCACCTAAATTGGAACGAAGTCCTAATCGACTACTATATATATTATATATAATATACACACGGCGCTCAGGCTCGCGCACCATCAATCATCAAAGAGAGAGAGAGAGAGAAAGCGGGGGGTTTCCAATTCGCGTTCCTTTTTTCAAAACCAATAGAGCACTCGCAAAAAAGGAGGAAATCGGAAACCCTAAAAGACGTCCACAGAGAGAGGGGTCATTCGGTCGTGATTTAATGGTGGGGGTGTGGTACGCAACACCGCACACTGGAAGTCGGTCTTAGGATTCATACATAATTTATATTATGAAAAAACAAAATCAATATATATATATAGTTTGAAATGACCCCGTAGAATCCAAAAAACCCCACAATTGGAGGGAGCGAGGGAGAGAGCGCTGGAGGAGAAGGAGGAGGAGGCGAGCAGGAAGAGGAAGGAGGCACGAGAGTAGAAAGAAGATCAGGATACACACATATTAAATAGAAAAAAAGAAAAGAAGAAGAAGAAGAAGAAGAAGAAGAAAAAGATTTAGATGCGATTAGAGGGGCGGGGAGCGGACATAGCTTGGAGTTGAGATAGGTCGGGTTTGTGTTCCCCCCGGGAATCCGAACCATTTTCTGGATGGGGAGCCAAGAAGACGGTAGTGATAATCCTCCCAAAGATCAAACCTGGGGGACGTGGGACGAGCTCCTCCTGGCCTGCGCCGTGAAGCGCCATGGCTTCCACGCCTGGGACTCCGTTTCCATGGAAGTCCAGTCCCGCAGCTCCCTCCCCCTCCCCCTCACCACCGCCGACAACTGCCGCCTCCGCTACCTCCACCTCAAGCGCCGCTTCTCCCCCGACTCCGACGACGCCCCCCCCGACAAAGTCGTCCATATCCCCTGGCTCGAAGAGCTCCGGAAGCTTCGCGTCGCCGAACTCCAGCAGGAGGTCCAACGCTACGACGTTTCCATCCTGTAAATCTCTCCTCTCCCCGTCTCCACAGTATTTTCCTTCCTTCTTTTTCTCGAAGAAAAGAAAATTTTTCTTAATTATTTTTTTGAAAAAAATAAAATTTCTCAATCGACGAGATGAACATGAATACCCCGAATCTGACGAGAAAAAAGGTTTCTTCTTTGCGTTTTTATTTTGGGATGTTCCGCGCAAAGGTCCTTGCAGTTGAAAGTGAAGAAATTGGAAGAAGAGAGGGAAGAGAGCTTGAGAGAGAAGCGTCCGAAACCAGATCTGGCCGAGGACTCCAAGGGCGATAGATCGGTTCAAGACAAGAGGGACGCCGATGCAGGGCCCGAGTCCTCCGCCGCCGATAGACCCGCCGCCAAATCGGCCGCCGCCGCCGGGGAGGAGTCGGACCGCGAGAACCGGTCCGTCAACGAATCCAACTCCACTGGAGTGAAGAGCGAGCGCGACAAGACCGGCGATGAGGTCGAGGAGGAGGAGGAGGAGGAAGAAGAGGGAGGAGGGAGAAAGAGAGAGGGGAAAGCGAACCGGTCCAGGGGGAACCGGGTCGGAGAAGACGGATCGGGCATCGGAGGGGACGAAACCGGAGGTGGTCGACTCGTACAACGGGAGCTCGGAGCCGAACCGGGAGAGGAGGGGGAGGAGGACGGGGAGGAGGGGGGGGAGGGGGAGGGGGAGGACGGGGGCGGCCGGAGTCGGGGGCGCAGTCGAAGGAGAACAGCAGCGACGTGCAGAGCTCGGCCAGCTTGACCCAGAAGAAGAACCGCAGGAAGAGGAAGGGGCGGCGGCTGGTGGAGATCTCCGGGGGAGGAGCAGCAGGGGACGGACGAGGCGTCCCCGCCGTTGATTTGGCTGGGAAGAAGAAATCGCAGCCGTTGATGGATGTGCTCAAGATGATCCGGGCTCACAAAGACGCCTCCGTGTTCGAGCGACGGCTTCCCCTTCAGGTAATTCTCCCCTTTTTTTTTTTTTAATTTTTATTTATTTATTTATTTGGTTTTTTTCATTCGTTTAGTATGAGGAGGATTAGAGATTAAAAATAAGTAATTAATGGGGTATTAAAATTATCGGGCGCGTTCGAGTTGGGGGTGGTGGGGCTTCTTTTTTTTTTTCTTTCCTTTTGAATTTCTCGTTGAATAATAAGAATGAGAAGAAGAAGAAGAAGACGAAGAAGAAAAGCATGCAAATAACGTCGTAAATTTTTTTAAAAAAACGAGGTTGGGTTTAGTAGGGTGGGGCATTATAGGAGAAATTTCCCATTTGGGCCTTTTTTCGTTAGCACGTAACGTTGGGAGTCGGGGTTGATGAAGGAAGGGCTGCCCCACTCTCCCCCTCTCTCTCCCTCTCTCCCCCCCACATTCCATCCCCATCTTCACTCCTTGAAAACCATTTTCTTGCATTTTCATTATTTGCTAATTTCACAGTGCCAGAAAAAGAGAGAGAAGAAAATGCTGTCTTCGGCTTTGCTTTTTCGTACCGGAAAATGACAGCGAGGGTGAAATTTGTTGGGATGGAATGTTTTGCCACTTCACTTTCTCAGGATGATCTCTTTCTTTTCTTTCTTTTTAATAGAGAGAGAGAGAGAGAGGGAGGGAGAAAAGTGGCTCGAGAGCAGACCACCTCAATATTGAATTTGGGTACACGGGAATAGAGAAAAAAAAATCCACTGGAACAAAGATTAAATTTATTTCCGGTCGTTGTTCTAATTGCGAGAGTGGGACACCCGATTAGGTATACAGAATATTGGGGATTTCGCAAAACCGATTTTCAAAGTGAATTAATTGTACGCAATTCTAATTTCGAGAATCGACCCGCCATCCATCAAATCAAATCAATCGCAGCAACGCCAAAGCAAGGCAACGCATCGAATTCGTTTCCTGGTGGGTTTTCCGCGGTGGGGGCTTTAATTGGGGGTGCGGGGTCGGGTCCGATGGACAAAATTGGTTTAATTTTTTGGGGGGTTTGGGTTGACTTAAATAATAATAATTGTTTTTTGAGGAACGGAACGGAATTGCTTGGCTTTGGCAGGAGAGCGAGAAATACAGAGGGATAGTGAGGCAGCACATGGACCTGGAGGCGATCGAGTCGAGGGTGGAGAGAGGCTACTACTCCTCCTCACTACCCTTCTACCGAGACCTCCTCCTCCTCTTCAGCAACGCCCTCGTCTTCTACCCAAAGTCCTCCGTCGAGTCCCTCGCCGCCCTCGACCTCCAACGCCTCGTGTCCTCCCACTTCAGGAAAGCCCCTGGCCCCGCCTCTGCCACCGCACCCGCCTCCCATTCCCTTTCCCACTCGCAGAGATCTTCCTCCACTCCTGATGCCCCCGAGCGGTCGGATTCCTTACTTGCCAAGCACAAGTCCTCCGCTCCCATCATCGTCTGCCGCAAGCGCAGCTCCATGTCTGCTCAGCAGCCCTCCTCCACCAACAACGATAAGAAGCCCGCCCTGGACTCCAAGCCCGCCCACGAGCAGGGGTTGATCAAGATGAACGCCGCCACCAAAGAGAGGTCCGTGACGGGGACAAGGAGCTTGAGGAGGAGCGGCAGCAAGATCATCACCAACAGTTCCCCTCCTCCCAACCCAAGCAAGAAGCAAACCCCCACCTCGACCTCCCTAGAGAAGGCCGAGAATTCCAACTCCAAAGCCGAAGGCTTGGTCACGGCCTCCATCAAAAAGAGAAGTGCCGCCGATTTCTTGAAGAGGATAAAGCGGAATTCTCCCGCAGGAGGGAAGTCCAAGAACTCTGGGAGCGAATCTTCCAATAACAACAACAACAACACTAGTAACAACAAGAAGGCAAGCGGCAAGAATAATAAGAGTAAGAAGAGTGAGAGAGGTGGGGAGGAGGAGAAGGAAGAGGGCAGCCCGTCCAAGCCAAGGACCGTCGGGAGGCCTCCAAAAAAGGGAGGAACCCCTGAGTATTCCAATGTGAAGCGCGGCAGAGAAGTTGGAGGCAAGGAGTCCGCATCCGCATCCGCATCCGCATCCACATCCACACTGAAGCGGCCAAGAAAGCGAGGTAGGAGGTAGATAGAACAAGCAAGCACATCTGCTCTTTTCTTTTTCCAGGTGGGAGGGCGATTGAATGTGATTTTGTATAATGATGGGCAGGGATTTGGTTCTCTTTTCTTCTCTTTTTTGTCGGGCAGTTTGTGGCTTTTGTGTCTTATTTATTGTTAACTGCTGTTGTTGACTCTCGACAGTTGACCCCCTTGATCCGTGTACCGTAACATACAACTTCAGGACATGGCATTTCGCTTTTGCTCCCGAGCTAATTCCCCATCACCTTCTACTTTCACTTCTGAACTCAAATCTCCTCCTATGACCTAAGGAAGGAGTTTCACTTCTATATTCAAACGTCATGGACAGTGATGCATTAACGACAGGCTTTTCAAGTGCACGCTCAAGTGCCTAACCCAACAACGTTGCTGAATTCTTTCGCGGGAACATTCTTTAAGACTATCTGTTGACCCTGACAAGAGCAAGATAGTCATCATTCCGTTTAAGCCCGAGTGAAAACCAAGTAACTGTTTTGATCCTCCTCCCCCCCTGGCCGTTCATTTACATCATCACATCATGCTCTTCTACTTCCACCCTTTAACTTTCACGGCAATCCTACCCGAATAAAAAAACTAAAAACACAAAGAAGAAGAAACACCTTAATGTAACCGCCCCCCCAAAAAAAAAAAAAAAAACCTCTTGCCCTAAAAAAAAACCCGAGACAGCATTGTTTAACCAATTTAGGCAACACAAGACCACTGCCTCAGCTCACTTACCCACTGAGTTAAACTAAGCTCTCGCTTTCTAAGTAACAACTCTTGCTCTAAACAAAGTTAAAATTCATCACTATAATTATCCTAGACTGTCCAATCTTACAAGACTATGCTATCTTTATGTTCTGTAAGTATGAGCAGAGTATGGTGGCATTGCACCTGCAATCTTTCTTCAACAGCCACTAGCTGGTTTCACCATCCACAATGTCACCATTTTCTCTCCAAGTCATTTTGCCGCCAACTTCAAGCAGCAACAAGCCTTCGTGAACTGTCGGACCCCACACTTACCTGTCCACTGGACGTCCACGCAGAAACTGATCCCCTTGCTTATCTGTTTTTAAAGAAACAGTAGATTGGAAAATATTATCTACTTGCTGAAATGATGTATCAAGATGAAATAAGTACTGCTACTGCACATTCATACCTTGTTCACCATCTGAGATATCTGCTAGTCTAGCAATTGCATCCACAAGTGATCGTTCATGCTCCTGCAATTGACAGGCGACAGGCTTATTGAGAGCATTGAAAAATTGAACATCAAGAAACCACTTTAGATTTTTTTGTTTCTTATTTAACCAAGTGATTTGTCTGAATAAGCCCTTATTTGCCCCCATGTCTAATGTAAGATCCGCAAGCAAGGGGGAAAAAATAAGAGAATCACCCCTTAACTCCTTAGTCATACCCTTAATACTTTCTTTGCTTCTTCCATCTCAAGAGGATCAGGACGGCCAGTGCTGAAGACCCTCTCCACCTGTCCAAATTACCAGAAAAAGAATTGCATAAAGAAAAATTCACGAGCTTACTATTACAAGTAACAGATAGCAGCCTGCTTTCACCAACCTCATTTAGTAGGGTTCCTGTGTTACGTATGCGTATGTCTGGCCCTTTCTTTCCTAACCCATTTTGAAATGGGCGATGCTCCTTTTTGGATTGACTCTTTACAGCCCCTCTCCCTTTTCCTCCACCTGAAACATTATCTCGGTTCATGGGTCTATTCATCCCAGAACCTGACATGGCATGATTCCCTCGATGAGAGACTCCAGGGTCCTCCCGCATCCATTGTATGTCCTCCGGGGAGATCTGCACTGTCATAACTTTGTCAGGTTACTGGACAGTACTATATAACAATCAGGGCAAAACGTCCATCTTCTAGAAAGATGCATGAACATATCCTTTGTCAGAGATAACAGAGTGCATCTAGTTATATGTTAAGAGACCCCCCTTAACCATTCTAAAGCACCATTTATGTTTGCATGAGAGGCCTGAGTATAGCCACATGTTCATTCGAAGGGTTCAAATGGTCACAAGCAAAAAAGTGCTGTGTGACTTAGTGGAGATGCTTCCTTCATAAGCAGGATCAACTACAGCTTATAGTAACATGACAAACATTTAATGGCAAAAATTAGAGTCTGCAATGGCACTATAATGTGATTACAAAAACCATCATTGCCAACCATAAGAACCCATCAATATCAGGATGAAATGGAGCAAGTTGAAGCAAATAAAAGACAGAAAAAGGACATATGACAAGAAAAAGCCAAAAGGAGATTTGCATCAGATAGCAGACTTGATGCAAGAACAGCAATACATGGTCCCAGAGAAGTACTCCCAAGCCTCTCTGACAAGTCACTAGCCTGGTTTGACAGAGCATCGATCAGAGGATCCAGTACTTATAATTATCTGTTGAACTAGGAGAACTCTATAAATGTCCTTTCCCATCTCCTTTTTGTCCAGCAGTTTTTGACAATCAGTGCAGTGAGTTGATGTGAAAACATTATCAATAGTTGAATTAGCCTATTTAATGGTCCAACACACAAGCAACTGTTTTGCTTTTTCCTGAAATTGTTCAAGTGAACAAATCACGCAGTTGCCTGTACGTCTACATCTGTTGTCATCAACTCCTTTATGAACTGCTAGACAATAATGTGCAACCCCGAAAACCAACTTTCTATGCATTCTGCACATGCTGCATGACCTAAAGTTCTTAACACATTCTGTCAAATATTTGACATATTTTAACAAGTAATGCTCAGAATTTTAGTTGCCCCTTAAAAAGGTTCACAGAGGAACACTTAATTAGAAGAACCTAAATGAGGCTTGGCATTTGTCTACAAGAATAGAAATATGGAATATTAAAACAAAAAATTCCATAACTAGGATAGAATCTTCACTTGTGGTTACTCTGATTCACGAAAAAGTCTTTGATGGTTGCTTGCTTTGACTGCAAGATCACCTTAAGTCTCATTCCTAAATTTGCTTCTGACAGATTATACAGCAGACAGAACAGCTATGCCAATCCATATTCTTTAAGAGATTAGAGTATCAAGTACGTTCCGCATCAGAATATAAACATCTTGTGCCAAATTTATAGTTACTGTCTTGTGAATATATCTACACATTGAATGCATCGACCACAAACATGGTCCACAACTAACACCAATCATTTGTTTTACAAATGTGACTGTGCTAGGACTAAAATGCTTATCCTCAAAATGCAAAGCGCATGCATTGCTCCATCCTTTATACTCTATATTTTGTAGAACTAGAAGTCACTTAATTATGTAACCAAAAAGAATCACTTGATCATATTCGTAAGGTTGAATGATGAACTTCTAGATTTTTTCCCCCAAAAGTATGAGCTTTTTCCACATTCAATTGATCATGTAGACAAACAAATCTGATAGCACAATCTTGTGTAAGTGTGCGTGAGAATCTCTCTCTCTCTCTCTCTCCCTCTCTATGTGCGAGTTTTACCCAGCAATTTAATTTTCATGATCACTTTAGAAAAACTCCAATCCTGGCAAATATTTACTTTTTTATGCATATTTAGGTAATAAATCTCTAATCACTGTACACGAAATAATATATTGATGCATATTTTGGCAATAAAATCCTTACTAGTAAATCTTTTATCGATGTACAAGAAATAATAGAGTTATGAATAAATCTTTTATCAATGTACAAGAAATAATAGAGTTATGAATATTTTGGTGATAAACATTTAAAAATAATCTAGTATATAAATGCTAGATGATGACAGATAAAATTCTATTTTCTGTTCAAATCTCTCTTCTTTTTTTTCTTCTTTTTTTTTCTGAATTTAAGTTACATTACATGATAATTCTTATCACTTAGATCAGAACAAAGCCCTATGTCTAGTTCTCATTACACATAATTCTTATCACTATCAATGAGGCTCACTGTACAGTACTGCAATTAATTATGAAAGAAAACTCTATGAATGAACTTGCATCGCTTATGGCTGTCGAACTAAGGACTAACCTAAGTTCTCACCCAACAACAATTAGTCAAAATTACAAAATGTTTATCAAAGAAAATATAAATGTCTACATCGTGTATATTTCAAAAATATAATTATTTTATTTTATTTTATATATATAAGTTCAAAAGTAATTTTCTATAGCCGTTGATTTTAGGATTATGATAAGTCCTTAAGTGAGAATTTTTAATCATTTCAAAAATAGAATATAAGATAAAAGTAGGTTTAGAAATTTGTATTACCTGATTGCATATAAAATAAATTTCTAAGCATATTTGTTTATGCAGTCGTTGTAATATATTTAGTAAATTTTTTATAATGATTGACATTCAAATCTAAAATCCAAATTTCATAAAATTAGTTTGATGATGCATGTCTTCAAATTTAATGTTGAAAAACATGTCATTATATCAATTTTTAAGGGTATAGTTGTAAAATTCTCCAGAGACTTGATCACTTTAAATTGACGTTGATGTCATTTATGGCATCAACAAATTGAATATAGATACTTAAAATGTCAAACATTAGATTTAGTACATAGTGGCAAGAAAATATAACTGAATGCTACTTAGAGATAAATCTCATCAGTTTGCCATATGGGAGCAAATACATTTAGCATGACAATTTTTAAAAATTTGAATTTTTATGGCATGATTGAAGTTTTAAAAGATGGATATTCCAATTGAATTTTTGAGAGACAAAAAATTGTACTCTTTAATTATATTTTAATAATCGTCAACATCGATGAAGTCATGATAACATTAACATCATTGACCCAATATTTATTTAAAAAAAAAAAAAAAACCAAACCCAAAGTAAGGCACTTGTATTGCAAGAAAAGGAATTTTGGTCACAAATCATAAGAACGAACATGCAAACTTGAGGAGATTTTTTTTGGCACCCCTTCAATAATCAAAGCACATCCATAATGAAAAAAATTGCTACCTATAAAAAATTATTGATTTTTGGCACCTCTTCAATAAAGTTATTGATTTCTGTAAAGTATCATACTGCAGCAATTACAGCTTCTTGCACGAGGTCCGTGATATTTCAGCAGGTTAATTGCCAATTAGACTAAAAAAGAGTGTATGCCCATGTAAGAATCTATCTGTGTTCTCTGTATAATTCAAAAGCACAATCATATGCTATATCAGGAAAATAAACAGGTAAACTAACAACAAATCATCAGATTTGAGAGCCCTCAATGTATTATAAACCAAGTTAATTCCTCCTTTTCCCCTACTAGGATCATAAAGCAATTTCATTCTCCTTCTTAGATAAAATCTCCACATTCTGGCAGAAACCATACATATTCAAATATATGAACACACTACTGCAACTAAACAGGACCCTACTAACATCACGCCTTGAAGTAAGGTCTTTAGAAGATTGATTGTGGCAAGGCACGAATTTCAAAATCGAAGCAAGACAGAATCTGCAAGATGCTAATCTTGCCCAAAATGCAATTCAAACAATATTCATTGGAAATATCAGAGCAAGGAGGTGAAACAAATGACTTACCTCTGAAAGATTTACCCATTCCCATGTCTCATTTGGAGTACCTTTATCATACACTAGAGCATGCAGCCCCTAAAAAAGATAAGCAACCAAGTTAACCAACCAATTACTTACAAGCTAAAGCAGTTTCTTTTTAGATTATGATGCAGTATCATGGTAAAATAGCCTCGCCATTGTTCTTCTCAGTTACATTTTCTAGCTGGATAAAACTAAGAAACTCCTACTTCGAAGAAGTTTATGTAGCCAACACACCAGTGATACACGACACATAAGAATAAACAATGAATCAACCTTTCTAATGATTTGTTCTATGCTAAGGGCTACTTTTGAGCAAACGCATAAGGCCAGATCACCATTCCCATCAATGCTAAGAAAACAACTCCTTGTTACTGTACAACCCACAACCCTAGCCATGCTCATGATCAACCTCACTATTCACTCCCAGCTTTGATTTTTCATGCAGCTTTGCATACCACTGACACCTTCCCTAGACCTGATGATTATAGTCAACGTAACCTGAGTGTATTTCTAAAAGGGCTAATTATCATGACTGAGAGCACATTAATTCCTTGATACATGACAATTTCACATCTATAGATAATGTGGTATTTGGAATTAATAGAAACAAAAAGCATATGGCAAGGAAAGCCAGATGTACCTCAGCTGGGTTGTAATCATATATGACAGCTTCATAGAAGTTATTGTCATCAGGCCATCGAGTTCGCACTTTCTGTCCAATCAACGAATCAACTTTTGCCGTTTCAGCAGGTTCACTCAGATGGGCACCAGAGGACGTCCTGCTAACCTGTCCCCTACCACTTGCACCTGAGGCAGGATATGGTGCTGACTTGGTGGAAGAAGAAACAGGCAATGCTTGACCCTATATAATAAGATACACAAAATTTTGAAAGGAAAAGGAAAAACGAAACTTCTTGGGAATGTATAGTGTGATTCTTCACTCACAACGTTATGCTTCCGGCTCTTGGTGCCTCCAATAGGCCCTCTCTTTGCAGCTGATGAAGACGGCTGATGGGGTGCAGGCTTGGGTTGTGGATGATAGGATGAAGGTGGCCCAGCAAGGGGCTGAGATGAACCTGATGGAAGTGGCTGCGTGATCTTCTGTTTCTTACGAGATACTGAGACAGAAGGATTAGGCGTTGGATCACGAAGGCCTTGACCGGCACTGAGATTGCCTTGTTGAAGTTTCGCAGTCTTTCTCCACTCCCTAATTGCATTAGCTAACATGACTCATCACTGCTCGTATAGAGAAAGAAAAACCAGATCGGCAACAAAGTCTCAAACTTGAGACAAGAAAATTTTTGCAATATCAGACCTGATTCTCCTTAGGACATCATCTGCATTAACCTGGCTCAAAAGCTCCCTATGTTCCTCGTTGGATAACCTCAGTTCTTTCCTAAGTTCAGTTATCAAACTTTCCTTCTCCTGAAGAACATAATATTCATGTAGCAGTCATTAAACCTGAATAAACACAGTCAACGGACATACGATTTGTACAATGAATTGCTCAGCATACCCAAGTAATGGCATCAGACTGAGCTTTAAAGGCTCTCAGGACTGCACTGTAAGCTTCCCTCTCAAGCTGGTGAATTTGAGTTTCCATATCTGTCTCAGAGTACATTCTTTGGTAAGACAGGGATCCTCCAAACCCAGCTCTCCCATTCCCAGAAAGGCGACCTCCTCTGGGAATTCTATTTTGGTGTGATGGAGGAAGATCGTCATCAGTCCCTGCACTCCTTTTCAAAGGAAGTAAATATGGATGGCGTTCTGATACTAAGGAAGCAACTAGGACTTACATTGCAGGGACCCTGTATCGGATAGATCTGTTACTCACACATGCAGTTGCTACAGAGCTACCATAAATGTACCCTTTCAAATCCAGAGAGCCTACGACTATTGTAGATGATGCATTCAAACAGTATTTATCAGTCTAAGAAGGAAATTTGTCATTGTATCCGTGAGAAAAAATAGTCTTTCAATGGTGGAATTAATGATCGGAGACAAAAATTGCCTTTGTCAAAGATTGGCAGGCTTGGAAAGGGGAGACTTCTTGGAATGAAACCCAACTATTGGAGGGAAACAGAAGTACTCTCATATTCCCGCAGGTTTCCTATATTAATAGATTAACGTACAAATTAGGAATATTCCATCTATCAAAACTAATCGACAAGAGGCTCAGAGAATAGGATCACTCACTTCCACATGGATCATTTGAGAGTTCACTATATATTAGCAATAGCTAGACCCATGTCTTATGCAGAAATTATCTAATTCAAATCGCAATCTAACATTTGTCAGATTCTTCAGTAATGGAACTTTGTATTTTCCTTATGCCACATTAACGGGGGGGAAGGTATCTTGTTATCTAAGGTTCAATTAGTGTATGTACAAGTTGTACCACAATTTATATAGCGTAATGTGCTCTTGAGAACATAGAGGGCAATTTTAGTTGTCATGATGCTAATTTTTGTTCACTGAGCTCGTCACATTGGTAAATATCAGCTATCTAGAATCCAAACAAGCAAGGGCCTTACGAGGAATGGAATGTGTCGGCAGCTTTGCGGATGCAATTTCGATAGACCTTTAGAAAGATATAACTGCACCGGATGCTACATGAGGGGCACAGACTCCACACAGAGCCGACTAGCAGCTCCAGTCACTAAATTTTGAAGCCATCGATACAACTGGCAACGGAAGGGAATTACACAGGCAAAACGAAGTCTACCGGTGACTGAGGGATAAAAAGACGAATCACAAGCTGAAATGGGAAAAGCGATCCCGGTAGCTAGTGAATTGATCTTCCTTCTAGAATGAAGAAATTACTAGTAAGAGGAGTACCAGCAGGAGGAGGAGGAGGAGGACACTGCCCATCAAAGAAACTGCACACCATTCATCCAGAACATAGAAAAGCTCAAACAAAATGCGGAATGCACATACAAAGCGGACGAAGTGTCAATAGAACCCCGAAGTCGGAAACACCAACAGAAAATCGAAGACTGAAGCATTAAATCCGAAAGGAGGCACTCAAAAGATCGCTTCAGGAAACCTAAATTAGCAGAGGAACGGAGGCTCGTTTCTTCTTCTTCCTGATTTCTTTCGGTTAAAAAGAAAGAAGAAGAAGAAGAAGAAGAAGAAGAACTCACCGCTGCTGTCGTACGGCTCGTAGTCCATAGCCAGTTCCGAAACCCAAGCAGAGAAAGTTGCAAAATTTGAAGACGATGAAGAAGAAGTGGCGGAGACCCAGTACGGAGCTTGCACTGCGCAGTCAAACTCGAGTTAAAGGCAGCGAGGTCCTGATCCTTCGACCCCAAGTCCCAGATGCCCTCAATTCGCCTTCTCCCCTCCTTCTCCTCCTCCTCCTCCTCCTCCTCCTGCTTCCTCCTCCTCCGCGGAGACGCGCATTCATCGATTTCGATTGCTCCCAATCGAAGACCCCAACTTTCTTGCATTCATCTCTTCTCCTCCTCTGGTCTGCAGGATTTCCTCTCTCTCTCTCTCTCTCTCTTCCTTTTCAGAGAATTCAGAGGGGAGTCAATGCGCGAGCGAGAGTAAAATCGGTTTTTACACTTCACGCCCAGACGCCAATCTACTACGGACCGGTTGGACCGGACCGGCTGCGTGCCCGCGTGTCTACCGTCTTGTCCCGATCCATTCCCGATGACCCGGTTTTCTATCGCCTAAACCGCCATTCTCTCCCTTTCTTGGGCTTATCACTCTTATTATTGCATCAAATTATGTTAGAATTGATCAACATTAACCACTTTAATCTCTCTTCCCATGTATTTGGTAACTACCCAGGGTCGTTACATCCCATTCAATCACATAAACGTAATTTTTTTCCCACATAAAAAAAAAAAAAAAAACAATTCCTTTTTTTATTATACTTATTTCCATCCACGATGGCACATAACATGAATCTCAACACTAGTCTATCTTCAAATTATATATTTATGAAATCAAATCACAAAATACATGGAAATTGGCTAATATGGTCCATGTTCAACACCAAAGTGCGCTTTAAAAGAAGCAATTCTTAAATAGATTTTCCTCAAAATCATTCTTGACGTCTTAGCAAGTAACTCGAGAACGTATTATTAAGATTTGAGGATTATCACAATAAAAAAATCTCAAATGAATTCTGTGTATGTAGCTAGAGATAGCCCTCGCACTATACCTAATCCTATTATGACTTATAGAACCGACAATGTCGAATTTGTTGTCTTTTTCTTGGCCGTTTCATTTGTAAGGGAGGGGGGATGGGGCCTAAATGGAGTTAGTTTCTATTGAGGACCCCTAGGTTCAAGGAAGGGACGGGTGTCCCTGATATGGGGCCGGAGCCGGATGACGCGAAAGTAAGAGCAAGAATAAGTAGCAGAGTAGGATTGGGGAAAGGAGGGTGATCAAACAAGAGCAAGAATTGAGCGCTCGCGAACTGTGAGGTCAGGTGGCTTTCCCGTGGAAGCCCCCCGGCATCAAACCGTCACTCGACACTTGCTAAGAAAACATTGAGCGGTCATTTATGGAGAAGGGACGAACGCCACAATGTGGATCTGGAGATGGAGATGATCCAATTTTGTCCAATTTTTTGACCGCTGACCCGCTGACTGGTCGCTGTCGTCCGGGAGGGCATGCTTGAAAAAGTCAATGAATATATGAGCCGGCAATACCCGGAAATCAGGTTGGGAAGATCGGAGAGAAGACGCAACAATGGAGGAGGAGGGGGGTGAACTTGGAATGGTCACCTGCCGGTGCCGAGCGCGCAAGAGCTGGTGAGGCAGCTACAGCCTACAGCCCGATGCTTTACCCCCACGTGCATCCGTGACAATGTGGCGCCCGCCAGTCATTGGCCAGAGAGTCATCCACCTGGGGAAGCTGATCGACGCATATGCCATCTAATCCGATTA
The DNA here is from genome assembly GCF_016545825.1 of Eucalyptus grandis. Classification (NCBI taxonomy): domain Eukaryota; kingdom Viridiplantae; phylum Streptophyta; class Magnoliopsida; order Myrtales; family Myrtaceae; genus Eucalyptus; species Eucalyptus grandis. Next base: position 60,115,259 of record NC_052618.1, on the reverse strand, counting down.
TGTGCAAATAGTACACCTGAAGTAGTTTACCTGTAGATATCGAATGAAGTATCTCGATTTCGTTCTTTTTCATCATCCATCCATTTAAATGCTTATATAAACCAGTCTTAACTACATTGTTTATAAGCTTTTCGGGTGATCTCATTTATGATTGATTATTGTATCCAATCTTGCACTTGGATTCCCACCAATGTTTTTTTTTTTTTTTTTTTTTTTAATTTGAGTCTAAATGAGTTGGTCAAATTGGTGAGTCATTTTACGACCAAAAAAAAATAAAAAATTGGTGAGTCATTTCATGTAGATGAAATGGCTAATAAGTTTGAATCCATAGAAATGATCTCTCGGAAACATGATTAGCATTATCTTCGTATATGATATGGACCGTTGTCTCCTAAAGTAAAAGAATCATTGCCGTATCTTCATAGGAATAGGGTTGAATTTGGAAAAGCAGAAGATTGCGAAGTTGCCGTCAATGTGCAGTTAGTGAACCATAAAACGTCGGATGAAGGGATGAGGATGATGAAGGAAAACGTGCGCGGGTCCTTCGAACTGCCTTACCATGAGAAGCAAAAGTCGGCAGAGAGACCAGGAAGTCTCGAAGGCTACAGGCAGGCTTTCATCACCTCTCAGGACCAGAAGCTGGAGCGGAACGGCATGATCTTCCTCAAATGCCTGCCTTCTCATGCAAGAAATCTCGATCTGTGGCCACAAAATCCCCCAAAATGTTGGTGTTTCATGAATCATGTATAAGAAAAATTAACGAAATGAACGCAGCGGAAACAAAGATATCTTTTACACATGATTCTCCTAAGGCATTGTTCGTGCGTTTCAATCAAAAATCTAAACATAAAAGGGAGTTAAACGAAATACCTCTCGAAGCGCGCTTTGAAACGAGTCGGTTCGGTTGTTCTACAATTCGAGTCCCACAAGCGTCGGACCTCTAGTTCGAGACACACCAACAACGAACGTCGAACGGAAGAGAGAACCTTCGGATATTCTCCACTTCGATTGTGCTAGCAATCACGTGGAAATGATCCAACGTATCCTCAATGTATTATAGTCACGGCCCGAATGAGAAAAACACTCTACTTTCTCGTGTCTCTCAAAGAATACAAGAACACAAGAACACACACATTTCTCTTTGTTTTCAGCAACTCATTTTCTCTAAAAACAAATAGCGCACGCCCACCTTTCTCTGTATTTCAACCCCTTGAAGTGTCGCCAAAAACAAGACGCACACCCACAGAAAATCTCTCTTAGTTGCAACCCTTTTTGCAGCCTATCTTTTTTAATATTTATACATGAATCAGCAACGGTTGCCGATCGTGGGATCGGAACCGTTGCGATCCCGTTCTCATGCACGATCGAGCACGATCGTGCATGAATGGAACGATCGGCAACCACGACCGTTTATGCACGATTTCGTGCACGATGGTCAGCGGTTGCTGACCATCCATGCACGAACTAAATGCGTGCACGATGGTCGGCAACCGCGACCATCATGCACGAATTCGTGCGAAGTGGTCAGCAAAAATTTGCTGACCATTTCCACATTAATTAATCAATTAATTAATTAATAATTAATCAATTTCCTTAAAAAATAACAATAATAACATAATCCTTATATGTACAAATGGAATCCCTAGTATGTACATATTACATAGCAGCTTTAGAGCATATATCTAACAATCTCCCACTTGCACTAAAGCCAACTTATTTGGTATGTTAACATATATCCATTTTGGGCATGCGTGTGCATCATATGCAAGTAGGCTCGTGACTATGATACAAATTAAATTAAATCTCATTTAATTTAATTTCAAATCGACTTAATTCGATTGTAGTAATTGCAAACACATTTGCAATAATATTTCTCTCTTGTTCCACGTCATCCTAGTTGTTTATGGTGTGTGACATCCCTAGGTTCATCACTAAGCTGGTAGTAAGACTTGTACTAACACATTAGTACTTCCAAAAGAATTAATTGTCCCGATTAATCTTTTAGGTCCTACAAGCCACGATTGACATCTAGCAATATGTCATGGCTATCCAGATAGTGTGAATGCTTTAAGAACATAATGAACCCGTTTCGGCTTTGGCTACGGTGTAATTCAATCCTCTCGTCTTACTATGTCCCGATCAAACAAAGACCATGGAATATTTGTCAAGTCATTAATTCGATCATATGCACAAATCTAATTGACATGCATTTTATTCGAGACATAAACAATTTATTCTCGGTTACAACCCCGGCCGAGGATTTCAATGCAGTGTCACAATTAGATCGCATAGGACATCATTATCATACCTTGCATATAACAAGGAGACAGATTCCATATTGCGCACACGTGTAACTTCGTATATGAACAAACTATGACCATCAAGTATAAAGACGGATCAACGACCCGGCATTATGTGCACCCGTGAACCATAGTTGTTCGATACACAAGTTAACTGCTTGTGCCTCAGTGTCTAAGGATTATTTACACAAGACCAAAGCATGAACAATTAGACATTGACCACGCTAAAAGCTTCCATGTCGCTAATCGTTCCATATGCGTCACGTTCAGTGAATTTGTCTAATACAAACACTGTGTTCTAACTCTTAGGCATCATAATACCCAATGACATGTGACTCATCATTCCCTTAAGTATCCAATACTTAATGGCGAAGTTAAGAACACACCGGTCTCAACAGGATTATTAATATCCACTTAATAATCCATCGACCAGGAACAATTTAAAGATTCAGTCTAACTATGAACCCGTCACATATATTCTTGACGTCTCAAGAATAGGTCTAGTTGCAATCGATCTTATGGAATCATTCATCAATATAAAATAATTGGACAAATGAATGAATACGTCATTGCCATTAATTAAATAATAATAATGAAAGTACAACTGAAATCCCTAATATGTAACTATTACATAGCAACTTTAGGGCATACATCTAACAATTTCTCACTTGCACTAAAGCCAACTTGTTTGGTACCTCAAACCCATTTTGTCAATATGTCTTTCAAAAGAAGATTGAGGTAAGGCCTTAGTGAAGGGATGCGCACATGTTTTCTGCTGAGGCAATTTTCTACAAGGCGATATCACCTCTCCCAATAATTTCTCTGATGAGATGGAAGCGTCTCTCAATATGCTTGGACTTTTGGTGAGACCTTGGTTCCTTAACTTGAGCTATCACTCCATTGTTGTCATAAAATAATGTAATCGGTTGCTCAATTGAAGGAACTACTCCAAGTTCAGAAATAAACTTCTTCATCCAAGCGGCTTCCTTTTCGCTTCGAAGCACTACATACTCCGCCCGGTGGTGGAATCGCAGTTATGCTTTGTTTGGAACTTTTCCAACTAATTGCACCACCATTGAATGTAAAGACAAACCCAGGATGTAGACTTATAATCATTAGGATCCGATTGAAAATCGGAATCGTATAAGCTACAACTTTAAATTCTCCTTCTCCATATATCAAGAATAAATCTTTAGTCCTTCACAAGTACTTAAGAATATTCTTGATTGCTATCCAAAGGCTCTTCTCTGGATCGGTGATATCTCGCTAGTAATACTTACAGCATGTGCAATATCGGTCTAGTACATAGCATAGCATACATTATGCTTCCAATAGCAGATGCATATGGTATCTTTGCCATCCGCTCTCTTTCTTTAGGAGTGTTGGGACACATCTCCTTAGAAAGATGGATCCCTTGCCTAAAAGGCAATAATCCTCTCTTGGAACATTGCATGTTAAACCGTGTTAACATTTTGTCTATGTACGTAGATTGTGAGAGGCCAATCAATCGTCTTGATCTATCTCTATAGATCTTGATACCTAAAATGTAGGTTGCCTCTCCTAAATCTTTCATGGAGAATTTCTGTGACAAGAATAGTTTTATCGATGATATCATTGGTACATCATTTCCAATCAAAAGTATATCATCGACATACAAAACCAGAAATGCAATTGCACTCCCACGATCTTCTTATATACACAAGGTTCATCCGGATTTTTGATGAAGCCAAATGATTTGACTACCTCATCAAAACGAATGTTCCAACTTCACGGAGGCTTGTTTGAGTCCATAAATGGATCTCTTAAGCTTACACACCTTCCGTTTTTCACTATTGGATTCAAAACCCCGTGGCTGTTCCATATAGATGTCCTCATCGAGAAAACCATTTAGAAAAGCCGTTTTGACATCCATTTGGAATATCTCATAATCAAGGTGTGTAGCTATAGCCAACATAATCCGAATGGATTTTAGCATGGCCACAGTGAGAAAGTTTCGTCATAATCAATTCCTTCTTTTGATGATATCCTTTCGCCACCAGCCGTGCTTTATAAGTTCAATTTGACCTTCAACATTCATCTTCCTCTTGAAGATCCATTTATAGCCAATTGGTACAATACCATCGGGCGTGTCAATTAAGGTCCATACCTCATTGGAATACATTGAATCCATTTCGGATTTCATGGCTTCTAGCCATTTACCAGAATCGATGTCCAACATCGCCTCCTCATAGGTTTTAGGATCACCGGGTTGATCACTATCATTCACAATGAATAATGGTTCAATATGATCAACCGAATGTCTATAACGAGCAGGTGGGCGAGACGTTCTCGCACTTCTCCTAAGAGGTTGTGTATCGAAGCTCCCCTGAATCGAGATTGGTATCCGAACTCGGTTGTTTGGCACTTCATTATTTTCTTCTTGTAAGACTATTTTCCGCCCAAAGCACCACTTTCTTGGACGAACCGATTCTCCAAAAAAGAAGCGTGCTTGCATACCAAAATTCTTTGGTTTAAATGAAAATAGAAATAATATCTAAGAGTTTCCTTTGGATATTCAATGAAGCGACCTTGTTCAGATCTTGCCTCCAATTTTTCCATTTTCAGCTTTTTCACAAAAGCTGGACAACCCCGAATCTTAATATGATTAAGACTAGGTTTCCTACTATGCCATATCTCATAGGGCGTAGTTGGAACAGATTTGGACAACATTCTATTCAGTATATATACATCTATCTCATGGGCATATCCCCAAAGGGATATTGGCAAATCCGAGTAACTCATCATAGATCGTACCATATCTAATAAAGTACGATTTCTTCGTTCAGATACACCATTATGTTCTGGAGTTCCAGGAGGTGTCCATTGTGATAAAATGTCATTCTCTTTAAGAAAGTCTAGGAATTCAAGTACTAAGGTATTCACCTCCTCGATCCGATCGAAGAGCCTTAATACATTTTCCTGTTTGTTTCTCAACTTCAGCCTTGAATTCCTTGAACTTTTCAAAGGATTCAGATTTATACTTCATGAGGTATAAATAACCATACCGTGATTGATCATCGGTGAAGGTAATGAAGTAATTATAACCACCTCTAGCAGTTTCATTAATTGGTCCACATACATCCGTATGTATTAATTCTAATATGTTAGCAGCTCGCGCACTTTGTCCCAAAAAGGCGCTTTGGTCATTTTTCCTAGAAGACATGCCTCACAAGTCGAGTATGACTCAAAATTTGAAGGATCAATGTACCCATCATTACTCAACTTGTTAATTCTGTCTTTTCCAATATGACTTAATCGGAGATGCCAAACTTACTTTTTATTTGGACCGTCTCTAGGGCGTTTATTAGTTATGGCATTTATATCAATTCTATTTTGCTTATTGACATCGGTAATCGCATTACCGGACATTGTAATAGTATAAAGATTGTTGGTTAATAAGCTAGAACCAACACATATTCTATTATGATAAATAGAACATACATCATCAGTAAAAGAAAATTCATAATTCTCTTTACCCAAACGAGGTATAGAGATGATGTTTCTAACAGCATTCTTATAATGCAAACAGTTCTTTAAAACCATTACATGTCCGAAGGCAAACATAAACGAAAAGTCCCTATAGCTAATGCAGCAACTCTTGCTCCATTGGCAAACGTAGGACAATCTCATTTCACCCTAGCATCTCGCTTATTTCCAGATTCTGCAAAGACATACAAATATGTGAAGTTGCAGCAGAATCTAGAACCCATGAGCTGGATTCAGCACTAACCATAAGATTGGTTTCAATAAGCATAGACACCATACCTTCATAAGGTTGGTTCTTGGGCTTGACCTTCAAGCTCGCGAGGTACCTCCTTACAGTTCCTCCTCCTAGTGCCCCTTTGACACCACAAGTAATGACATTTCCCTTTATCAATCATGGGTTTTGGTTGCACAACAAAGTTTGATAGGCCTCTTCCATTTATTCTTCTTTAAAATGGTCTTACCCTTTGAAGAAGAAGCTTTAGCCATAGCCACTACATTTGGCCTCGTGTTATGCATTTCCTTCTCATAAACTACCAGCATGCTATGTAACTCAGCGAGAGTTTTCTCCATCTTATGCATGTGGAAGTTTTGGACAAAACCAGAGAAGGAATCGGGTAAAGATCGGAGGATCAAATCCACAGCTAACTCGTTGTCCATAACAAGATTCAACCTAGCCAATTCTTCAATGTGCCAGATCATTTTCAAAGCATGATCATTAACAGATGATCCTTTAGCCATCCTCATACGGTACAATGCCTTAGATATCTCATATCTAGAGGTTCGACCATTCTCATCAAAGTATTCCTTTAAGTGCAAAATGATCGACCTAGCATCTTCCATAGATTTATACTTCTTTTGTAATTCATTGTTCATCGAAGCAAAGCATATATGACCTAACTTTTAAGTCATCATCACGCCACTTATCATAAGTGACACGTCCTCTTGGGTCCCACCTCGGGAAAGGAGGTTGGCATCTTTTCATCAAGCACATACCCAATTTTTTCTGAATTGAGAACAATTCTCAAATTCCTCACCCAAGTGAAATTGGGTCCAGTCAAACAATTCTTGTCAAGTATAGAAGCGAGTGGGTTTGTGGTCACCATTTTCAGAGTAATAATATATCATTGCAGAAAATAAATTGTTAGCCGTTGTATCTTTCATAATAACTATTTCATTTTGGTCTTTAAATGAAATAGATCCTCCCACTAAATTTATATTCGAATCCCATACTCCTTAAGATGGGAAGCGGTAATCTTTGTTGGGTAAAGATTACTAGTGGGGATTGGAGTCCCACTAGCCCAAAGTCCACCTCACCTAACAGTTATTGGTGTCCTATGAACTTAGTGAGTGAACCAGCTTGTTCAACGCATCATATGCGAGTCCCAATCATAACTTTGGCCTCTAGACCATGAAAGCCTCACCTAACAGTTATTGGCATCATGATGATAGTTAAGTCTAGCCCATTGTCTCATGTAAGTATTGAAAACACAAACGATTCCCTCACCTAACAGTTATTAGAAATCATTTGGCTCCAACCCCACAACATCATATGTATAATGGAGTGGTCCAATATTATGAATGGTAATTAACCCCTATGTATCCATAACCGGTCAATTAACCACTATAATATTGGATCAAACCACGACGATGGAAGGCCACGAGTCCGAAACCCGTTTCGACTTAATATTATTTGTAAGGAGATTTGGGTCGTTATTAATAGTCTCACTTTGCACATTAACCGGTTTAACATGCACGTAACATAATCATAAACACAATAAATAAATAGATATCACATAACATCTATCCTATGTGGTGATCATGGAATTATGGTTCAATGGGTCTCGAGCCAAAGAGACCCATTTAGCCATTTTAATATTTTAATAATATGGACTTGCTCTTCACTTTTTCTTCAATCTTTGAACTCTTCAAAGACCGGGCCCCGAGAGCTCACCGGTTTAATGGCTCCTCCAATGGCTCCTCCAATGGCTCCTCTCTCTTGTAGTATTTACATCAATAATTGAAATACTAAACTATACTAAAATTACATATAAAAATAAAAAAATAAAAGGAAGGACGCAGCCTCCATTTAATAATTACATCCCCAAAAAGAATACCTATAATCATCATACATTCATCCATACAACAATCACAACAATTAGGATTTTTCCATGATCACCACCCTTCCTTACGAGCCATAAATTCAAAATTTAAAGCTCTGGAAGGCATGCATAAAATTCTGCATATCATTTGCAAATATAAACATCAAGTATAACAAGTTACGGATTTTTGATTCAAAATTGATTTAGTTCTAATTTTTGCTTTGTTGATTAAAATTATCACATAAATCAATCAACTTCTATAGGCCACATTTGAGCAAGAGAACCAATTCTCTTAATAAAAATAAATTGGCCATTAGAATGAAAAAAATATATTTGAACTATAAATCAATTAAACGCACGAAAAACACCTAAGGTTGGCTCGATACCACTTTGTTGGTGTTTCATGAATCATGTATAAGTAAAATTAACGAAATGAACGCAGCGGAAACAAAGATATCTTTTACACATGATTCTCCTAAGGCATTGTTCGTGCATTTCAATCAAAAATCTAAACATAAAAGGGAGTTAAACGAAATACCTCTCGAAGCATGCTTTAAAATGAGTCGGTTCGGATGTTCTTCAGTTCGAGTCCCACAAGCGTCGGACCTCTAGTTTAGACACACCAACAACGAACGTCGAATGGAAGAGAGAACTTCGGATATTCTCCACTTTGATCGTGCTAGCAATCACGTGGAAATAATCCAACGTATTCTTGATGTATTATAGTCACGGCCCGGAATGAGAAAAACACTCTACTTTTCGTGTCTCTCAAAGAATACAAGAAACAAGAACACACACATTTTTCTTTGTTTTCAGCAACTCCTAAAAACAAATAGCGCACGCCCATGTTTCAACCCCTGAAAAAAACAAAACGCACACCCACAGAAAATCTCTCTTAGTTGCAACCCTTTTTGCAGCCTATCTTTTTTAATATTTATACATGAATCAGCAAAGGTTGCCGATCGTGGGATTAGCAACCGTTGCTGATCCTCATTCTCATGCATGATCGAGCACGATCGTGCATGAACGGAATGGTCAGCAACTGCTGACCGTTTATGCACGATTTCGTGCATGATGGTCAGCGGTTGCTGACCATCCATGCACGAAGCTAAATGCGTGCACGATGGTCAGCAACCGCGACCATCATGCACGAACCGTGCGAAGTGGTCAGCAAAAAATTTGCTGACCATTTCCACATTAATTAATCAATTAATTAATTAATAATTAATCAATTTCCTTAAAAAAATAACAATAATAACATAATCCTTATATGTACAAATGGAATCCCTAGTATGTACATATTACATAGCAGCTTTAGAGCATCGAAAAGTCCCTATAGCTAATGCAACAACTCTTGCTCCATTGGCAAACGTTAGGACAATCTCATTTCGCCCTAGCATCCCGTTTACTTCAGCATTCTGCAAAGACATACAAATATGTGAAGTTGCAGCAGAATCTAGAACCCATGAGCTGGATTCAGCACTAACCATAAGATTGGTTTCAATAAGCATAGACACCATACCTTCATAAGGTCGGTTCTTGGGCTTGACCTTCAAGCTCGCGAGGTACCTCTTACAGTTCCTCCTCCAAAGTGCCCTTTGACACCACAAAGAATGACATTTCCCTTTATCAATCATGGGTTTTGGTTGCACAACAGGTTTGGCAGGCCTCTTCCATTTATTCTTCTTTAAAACGGTCTTACCCTTTGAAGAAGAAGCTTTAGCCATAGCCACTACATTTGGCCTCGTGTTATGCATTTCCTTCTCATAAACTACCAACATGCTATGTAACTCAGCAAGAGTTTTCTCCATCTTATGCATGTGGAAGTTTTGGACAAAACCAGAGAAGGAATCGGGTAAAGATTGGAGGATCAAATCCACAGCTAACTCATTGTCCATAACAAGATTCAGCCTAGCCAATTCTTCAATGTGCCAGATCATTTTCAAAGCATGATCATTAACAGATGATCCTTCAGCCATCCTCATACGATACAATGCCTTAGATATCTCATATCTAGAGGTTCGACCATTCTCATCAAAGTATTCCTTTAAGTGCAAAATGATCGACCCAAGATCTTCCATAGATTCATACTTCTTTTGTAATTCATTATTCATAGAAGCAAGCATATATGACCTAACTTTTAAGTCATCATCACGCCACTTATCATAAGTGACACGCTCCTCTTGGGTCCCACCTCGGGAAAGGAGGTTAGCATCTTTTCATCAAGCACATACCCAATTTTTTCTGAATTGAGAACAATTCTCAAATTCCTCACCCGGTCGGTGAAATTGGGTCCAGTCAAACAATTCTTGTCAAGTATAGAAGCGAGTGGGTTTGTGGTCACCATTTTCAGAGTAATAATATATCTGTTGCAGAAAATAAATTGTTAGCCGTTGTATCTTTCAAAGTAACTATTTCATTTTGGCCTTTAAATGAAATAGATCCTCCCACTAAATTTATATTCGAATCCCATACTCCTTAAGATGGGAAGCGGTAATCTTTGTTGGGTAAAGATTACTAGTGGGGATTGGAGTCCCACTAGCCCAAAGTCCACCTCACCTAACAGCTTATTGGTGTCCTATGAACTTAGTGAGTGAACCAGCTTGTTCAACGCATCATATGCGAGTCCCAATCATAATCTCGGCCTCTAGACCATGAAAGCCTCACCTAACAGTTATTGGCATCATGATCATAGTTAAGTCTAGCCCATCGTCTCATGCAAGTATTGAAAACACAAATGATTCCCTCACCTAACAGTTATTGGAAATCATTTGGCTCCAACCCCACAAAGCATCATATGCATAATGGAGTGGTCCAATATTATAAATGGTAATTAACCCTATGTATCCATAACCGGTTAATTAACCACTATAATATTGGATCAAACCACGACGATGGAAGGCCACGAGTCCGAAACCCGTTTCGACTTAATATTCTTTGTAAGGAGATTTGGGTCGTTATTAATAGTCTCACTTTGCACATTAACCGGTTTAACATCCACGATATCATAAACACAATAAATAAATAGATATCACATAATATCTATCCTATGTGGTGATCATGGAATTATGGTTCAATGGGTCTCGAGCCAAAGAGACCCATTTAGCCATTTTAATATTTTAATAATATGGACCTGCTCTTCACTTTTTCTTCAATCTTTGAACTCTTCAAAGACCGGGCCCAGAGAGCTCACCGGTTTAATGGCTCCTCCAATGGCTCCTCCAATGGCTCCTCCTCTCTTGTAGTATTTACATCAATAATTGAAATACTACACTATACTTAAAATTACATATCAAGAAAAATTAAAGTAAAATAAAAGGAAGGACGCAGCCTCCATTTAATAATTACATCCCCAAAAAGAATACCTGTAATCATCATACATTCATCCATACAACAATCACAACAATTAGGGATTTTTCCATGATCACCACCCTTCCTTACGAGCCATAAATTCAAAATTTAAAGCTCTGGAAGGCATGCATAAAATTCTGCATATCATTTGCAAAATATAAACATCAAGTATAACAAGTTACGGATTTTTGATTCAAAATTGATTTAGTTCTAATTTTTGCTTTGTTGATTAAAATTATCACATAAATCAATCAACTTCTACAGGCAGGCTTTCATCACCTCTCGGGACCAGAAGCTGGAGCGGAACGGCATGATCTTCCTCAAATGCCTGCCTGCCTTCTCATGCAAGAAATCTCGATCTGTGGCCACAAAATCCCCCAAAATTCAGGCAATTTGTTTCCATCTTTTTAGTTTCTTTTATGTTCCTGCATTTCTAGTTAGCTAAATTAAGCAGATGATGTTGACTACGAATACCTAATCTATCGGGACAGCACTAGAGAAGTACAGCAAAGGTTGAGGAAAGCGGCAGTGGCGGTAGTGAAGTACATTGGAATGGCATTGGTGGTTCATGAGGGTGAACTGCAGTTGATGAAATGTTTCCGAGAAGGGAGTTACGAGGTCAGGATGAATTACTACCCACCATGCCCGGAATCTGAGAGAGTAATGGGCCTATCGCCACATGCTGACAACTCAGGGATCACCATGTTGATGGAGTGCGGCAACATGCCTGGCCTTCAGGTCCTCAGCGGGGACGGCCGATGGGTCACATTTCCACCTGTTCCTAGCAGCATTGTCGTGAATTTAGGTCAAATCAGGGAGGTTTACAGCAACGGAACATACAGAGCACCGGATCATAGAGCGGTGGTGAACAAAGAGAAGGAGAGGGTGTCCATAGTGACCTGCTATCCCAGCCCATCTCTTCCAGTTGGATCTTCTCCCCAGCTCCTCGCCGCCACTGGACTCACCCCTCTCTACCAAACCCTTTCGCACTCTGAATACTTGCAAAGCTTCTACAACCGCAAGCTCAATGATGCGGTTCCCATCATCAAGACCCTCAAGCTATAGCTGATGCATTCATTCATTTCGTCTTCTTATTGTATTCTGTATCATGCATATGAATTCAGGTCGTTCCACCTATTTTCACATTTCCTGTACTCCATAGAGGACTATTCGTAAATTGTGACGACAGCAGATCAAACAACTGATCCAATTCATTTCATGATTTTATCCTGAACTAGCATTTTTCTTGTATGGTCCATAATTGCAGTGCTTTAGAAACTATTTACATATCAATTGCCCGGCTGACGTGGTGTGACGAGCGAATCACGATACTCGCGTAGCATGAATCTTAACGACCTTTATCACCAAATTTATGACAAATCTTGTCATTGATTAGCATGGTGCTTTACTCGTCACTGCCACATGAGATGATCAATGAACAAATTACCATCTCCATAGCATGATCAACGCATTAATATGGAAGTCTCCCCTGTCATCAAATTTATTTCTAGTAAGATTGAGTAAAAGTACAATCTAATTTCCAAGCCTAACCAATAGTTGATAGAATATTACAGCTGCAAGTTTTGACCATAGAACTCAATCTCTTGGTCTACACTATTAAGAATCTCGAATCTGATCTCTTTAAAGTACAATATTGTAAGACCAAGGCCAAATGTTCTGTAGTTGAATGCTTCCTTCTATTGTGCATCCGGCACATATTGGACTCTAAGAGCACTGAGGTTGGCAGATGCATAGGAAGATATTTGCTTGTACTTCAAATAAGACATTAGAAGTTCTAGGTTTTAGGAGGATCTGAGTGAGGTGCTGAATTTTCATTGTGAAGAAGTTGCTCTAAGAAGCGTTTCAGTTGCCTTCCATGTTCTTCAATATTTATCTGTAGACTTCTTTGCGTCTGTACGGTTAAGGAGGATGAAATTAAAAATTGCTTTCATATCGTTGACTTCATGTGGAGACTTCTGAAAGTTTAGATGTGTGTGTATGTGTGAATGTGACAGAAGGTAACATTTTCAGAGTAGCAACCTCCAACTGTTGAAGTAGTCGCTTTTGTACATTCAGCTGCATCTGCAAGATTCTATAATAAGCTTCTGCAATCAGCTTGCCTCTGTTGCCAACAAATATTCAATGGGCTTAATTTCCTCATATCATGAATTCCTACTTTAAGGCAGACAGTGGAAATTTGAAGGTTGCAATCCTCTCATAACTAGTGCTTCTTTTGCGCTCTTCTTAAGTCTGTACACTGAGTTAATAAACAACAAACAAGTCAAAGCTTACATTTTGAGGTCGTCCACTGGCTTTGTGTCAAAATTGTTCTTCTCTGATTTTCCTGCATGTACAATATGATTATTGCACATATAATAAGCTGTCCTATTGCCAAACAAAGATTAGTTACGCTTGGATTTGTCTTCAATAATGACAGAGTTCCTGTCTCTTGCAAGGAATGTTCATTCGTGCTCATCGTAGTGGATGCAAAGAACTACCTTCTTTAGATTCTGCAATGCACTTCGTGATGTGACATTTCTTTAATGCAATAGACAAAGAAAGTTTTGGTTTGAATTTCTGAGACAAAATGTTAAGTATGGGCATTGATTTTCAGCTAATAGATGGAAAGTCATTATGTTGCAGTACCTGCAAGTGACTCTTAATATGAAAGATTGTTAACCCCTTGACATCCATCAGCTTCAAAATTAACTTTGGTTTTGCTCCTGTGCCTGTCCAATAAATCATGACTTGGACGTCAATTGAAGTTAATATAGACATTGACTTGAAAGTGACCTCCCAGACGATTTACGCATTCATGGAATTGGTTGTGGAGATGCGGAGTCCATCTAATTCTTCTTTTACTAGAAATAGCAGCTGCTGGTAAAATGGAGTTTCCACGAGGATCATCACGGGACTGAGGAGCAAGGCACTGCTGGTCTTCTGAATGACCATAAACCAATGATTCGCAATTTATTGATCTTGACTGCGGTAAATTACATGTAAATAGTTACAAGCATCTAAATCAACTTGCGGACAACAAATAGAACATGTAACTGCAGTAGGAACAGAAGAAGAAGATGTGTTATTGCTTGACTTCTTGTCCGTTGTATAGAGTTCACTTCTGCACAGATTTGAGGAAAATCAGCTTTGGCTGCATCCTAATCGTGACGCTGGTGATTGATCACGCTGCAACTGATGAAAGCAAAGCTCAGAGGATGTACAGGGGCTCTGTTCTTGATGATTACTTTTTGCGGTGCTCATATTAGAGCTATTGCTGCCAGAGGTTTCTATCTTCATCACCATATGCTGCGAAAAATATGGTTCACAAGACTCAACTCGGCGGTGGTTTGGTAGATGAGAGGCACAATGAAATAGAGAGCTAAAGCGATGATTGTTGGACATTAGGGATCATGAGGCATATAAAATGCCTTTCTCGATCAACGGGAATAAAGTGAGAGTCCTGCGATGAACTTTAAGTGGAGATTATCAGGGCCAAGGTCGCCAAACAATGACAGATCAATGGTACACCCAAAAGCCAAAGCCCAATAATCATTTGGAGAAAAGTGTCCATTAAGACAGACAATTTGCCTATTATATTATATTTTCAGTCTAGATATTCAAGATAACGCGGGAACACTGAATGATTTGGATGTGGACACTCTATACAATGAACCGTGATGAGCACACGATGACCCAAATATGTAATTCCAACCGCCAGGGCTTCACCCTTTCTCTCTCTCTCCGCACACGTCACGCTATTCTACATTGACTTGCTGACTTGACGAGTTGTCATTTCCCACGTACTGCCAGCTTATCTCTGATTTTTGAACCGCTTAAAAAGCTTTTGAATGTTGTAAGCGCGGGGCAGGCATATGAACAAAGTAGGCCATACTTTCAGAACACCTGCTAGACTCTTTGGTTCTCTTGAAACATTAAACAGGTGAGAGCATACTGCTTGTTATTATTGACAGGAACCGACAGCTGTTCCCAATATGATAACCCAAAGAAGCATACATAGGGGAAAAAAAATACAAAGCAGGATTATTTCTCTAATGTTATGGCCTCTGGATGCTCCATAGGATACCTGGTCAGATTTATAATAGCAAAAGCCTGTGCTTGAGAAGTAGATCTGCTTCACGTCTCTGCTTGAAACTTTAATTAAATAACGAGGAGAGAGAGCATTAATTGCACTCATTTTTGTTGCGTGCTTGTGATTGTTTATAAGCAAGAAAAGAAATCTTAATGTTATTCATTTGCCTTTCTCACCAATTTGTCGATATCTTTGCATTGGCAGAATCGTCGGAGCCTCTCAAACTCCTCATCAATCAACCACAACCACAACCTCAACCTCAACCTTAGCATACAAGTCAAAACCAACTAATCAAAACAAGTTTGTTAGATGGATTTTGGCCAATTTCTTTACTGATGGTGCTAGTGGGATAGGGGCAGACGGTTAATAACATATAGGCTCACTCTCTTTACCATATATCTCTTCAGTAAATAACATTTTGGATAAGGAATATTGTTATAAGATGTTATTGAAATCTGGAATGCGAATAAAATAGAGGATGCAAGCAACGGAGATGTGGCGGATGACTATTATCATCGCGATAAGGTCATCAGTAATTGATGCCTTTGGACAGAGCGTTGCCTCGCACTTAGACATTTCTCTAGCTATTGATCATGTTCAAGCCTTGTAGTAATATGGACCATTTTGAATGTCGGCCCAAGTTTCTCCTTCAATTTTGCATTCTGATGGAATTGCCGGGGGACGGACATACAGCCTGGAATAAGACAGGACTGGACTCCTTCAGATTCTCTCTCTCTCTCGTATCTGGAAAGAAACATGTCAGTGGTGATAAGTACGGCAACTTTGGCTGCGCATGGTAACCTTCCCCAGCCCAAAAATTTCTATTCTTCTCTTCCCGGAACAAAAAAAGAATACAAACTTGTTTGATAACAAAGAAGTTAGTTTTGTTAGAACAAAAGTTAGCCAGGAATGGTTTTGGAATAGAAATGAGAAGTAAAAACAAGTTGCTTCTTGTTTAGGAAACAAGTTTAAGAAATAA
The DNA here is from genome assembly GCF_016545825.1 of Eucalyptus grandis. Taxonomy (NCBI): domain Eukaryota; kingdom Viridiplantae; phylum Streptophyta; class Magnoliopsida; order Myrtales; family Myrtaceae; genus Eucalyptus; species Eucalyptus grandis. Next base: position 60,098,915 of record NC_052618.1, on the reverse strand, counting down.
GTTAATTTTTTTCTTTTATTCTTCTCTTGCCGACCGCCATTGACCGTTGTTGACCGCTGCCCGCCGCCGCCCGCCACCGCCGCCGCCGAAGGCCGACCGACCATCGCCGCCCGGCCGGCCGTTGCCGCCGGTCACCGGAGGCCGACCGACCTTTCGCCGCCGGGCCGGCCGTTCTTTGCCGCCGCCGGAGGCCAACCGACCGCCGCCACCGCCCCGCCGCCGCCGCCGTCGGCGTCGCCGCGTCGCCACCGGACGCCGCCACCGCCGGTCGCCACGGACGTTGCCGGACACCGCCGCGCCGCATGTCCCCGCCGGCGGTCGACGGCGGCGATGTGCCGCGGCGGCGGCACGTCAGCGGGCGGCGGCGGTCGGCGGCGGGCGGCGGTCGGCCGGGGACGTGCGGTGGCGGCGGCGTCCGGCGGTAGCGGCGGTCTACCGGCAAAAATAAAAAAAACAAATAAATATAACAAAGAAATTGTTTTTTACCAAACGCATTTCTATTCTTTTTCTATTTCTAGAGTAAAAATTTTGTATAGTTACCAAACGGGTTTTTACATAGAAATTGTTCCCCATAATAGAAATAGAATAGAACTATTTCTGAAAAGAAATTGTTCCCCAAGAAATGTTCTCATGCGCACCCTTTGTAGACCCAGTGAAAGTCCTCCAAACCGGTGATTAATTCAATGGAAACAAACGTGACAAAACCATGTGAGTTAGAAGGCGAAATTCGGGATAACCGGAGTCACCAACTGGATGGTACTCAATTCAGAAACGAGTGCGAATCTAAAGGCAGCTTCCTCAACTCACGATTTTTCTATTTAGATAGTGGAGAGAGTGTCTCATTTCTCATTCATCCTATAATGTGATTTTTCTCTTCTGAAAAAGCCGATCTATAGTTATATTAACGAGATATATACGTACGCTAGATGACCTAAAACTTATAGTAAACGTATAATTGAATTCTAAAAAAAAAATTGGTGGTATTTTTTATTATTTTCTTTTCCAAATCTTCTTTAAATTAGATTAGAAAAAGTAAAAGAGGCAAAAAAATTATTTTAAAAAAGATAGAATATAAAAGGGAATGGGAAGGCCTCTCCAAGCACTTCCTGCCGCTGCCTATCATTGGAGGGGCCAATGGAGGTTGTTGGCCCTGGGCAAGGGTGGTCAATCCTCTTCAGCCCATAGCAAGGGTTGGCCTTGCCCATATTTAGGCGAGCCTCACCCAAGCCTAATGAGGGTTGTTGACTCTTGCTTGGGCCGACAAGGCCTCACCCAAGGGTGGCAAGGGCCAGCCACCCTTGCTTAAGGTTGACTAGCCCCTTCGGCGATGGGCGGCAACAACAATGCCCCACTAATAAGGTCTACAATTCCTTTTTTTTTTTCTCTAGTTTTGGTTTTTTTTTTATAAATAAAATTTTAGCCTTTTTTAGTTTTTTAATCTAAGATTTGGAAAAAAAAAAAATAATATAAAAAATGCCATATAGGAAAGAAAATTTGATTTTAAAAAAATATCAAGTTAATACTTTCTATTAGGCAAATTGACGGTGTTCACCCAAAATGTAGATTGCATCAATTTAATAAGTTTTAAGATTTGATTATATATTTTTTTAATTTAGGATTTAATCATACTTTTACAACAAGTTTTAGCATTTTCAATACACTTATTTTTAATTATTGGGATTTTCCTTAGTGGGCACCTTTCTTATATAGAAAATGGAAGGTGAGAGATTCGAATCCCCATTTTTTTAGGAAAATATTAGGGTGGAAACGATTTAATTTCAAGTGTAGATTTTGACTCACACACCTTATAATATGGTCTCCAATGCCTTCAACCTTAGTTACTCGAGAAAATATTAGGCACTCAAATTGTAGCCAACTCAACAAAATATTGATCTATTGTCGTACCTAGGCTCACAAATCATAAATGTTTAAAACTCTCACTGGCCACATTCTCTCTCTCTCCACTCACTGTCACTCTTCTTTTATTAGACATCCTGTCTCTCTCTCCTTCATTTCTCTCTCTTATTCACTATTGCTTTCTTAATTTTCTTTTTGCCTTCGGAGGCCATGGATGCTACTCAATTGCACTGACCAGCCATGGACGAACCACTCATGAGCATGCTAATGCTCAGTCATGGCCATAGGCAAGGGCCGGCATAAGTGAGGGCCACGACACCTTCGCCAGCCCTCACCTATGGCCAATCACCGACTACAAACCAAAGGGAAATAAAGAAAAAAAAAACAAAGGACAGAGAATAGGTGAATAAGGGTGCGTTTGGGCACTGTTTACATTCCCAAGAACAAAAATTTCTGTTTTTTTGTTCTTTTGTTCCCAGAAACAAAAAAAGAAAATGAAATAAAAACAACAAATTTGTGTTTCTTATTTTCGAAAAACAAAACCGAGAAACACTTTTCTATTTTCTTCTTCTTTTTTCTTTCGCCGGTCACCGGCCTCGGCCATGGCCGGCGACCGCCCAGCGAGGGCCGACGGCCTCGCCCAGCCACGGCGAGGCTCGCCGTCCCAGCCGAGGCCAAGCCTTGTCGTAGCCGGGCGAGGGTCGGCCTCGCCGGATCCGGGGCGAGTCGGCATCGCTTGGCGGTGCCGAGCCTCGCCAACCGCCGGGCGAGCTCGGCCTCGCCGGGGCCGGTGAGCCTCGCCGTGGTCGGGCGAGGCCGCCGCCAAAAGAAGAAAAAATAAAAAGGAAAAATAAAATAAATAAAAAATTATACAAATTTACCAAACATGTTTCGTTTATTTTTTATTCTGGAACAAGTTTACCAAACGCGTTTTTTGTTCAAAAATTGTTCATCGGAACAAAAACATTTTTTTTATTTTCATTCCCTGGAATAATTTTTAAACAAACGCAAACAAACGCACCATAAACGGTGAAGAGGGAGAAACAAGAGAGAGAGAGAGAGGGGGTTCAGGTTATTTAAAGAGTGGGCCCACAGACCCAGATGTTTTCCTTTTCTATTTTGCATTTTGACAGAATTGCAAGGGACGCACAGCTCATGAGCAAGACAAAACTGGCCTAGTTCAAATTCTCTCTCTCTCTCTCGCTTAGTCTAGACCATTGCTCGGTAAGCCCCTTTACATATGAGAATTAATATTTTCATTAATGATTAGTATGATATTTGTGTAACCCAAATTAAAGTCCAAATCAGTGATTGATTCGATGGAACTATGTTGAAACTTGAAACTGAGATTACTAGACTCACCAACTGGATGATTTGGAATTCAGGCCCAGATGTAGATCGAAAGGAGCTTCCCAAGCTCTGACTTTCTATTTGGATGGTGAGAGAGAAAGTCTCAAGTCTCATCTCACTCATCTAATAATGTGATTTTTTTGGTAAAGCTAATATTTAGTTGTCTCATGGGAATGTGAATAGTGATAACCACTAATGAATGACACCCCCAATAATGAGGAAGCCGTCAACCGTGCAACGTATGTAGAGTTGAAGAGTGTGTTGAATAAAGCTTTTGGAGAACTTGTGGTCCAAGAGGTTCCTCGTCAACAGACTACTCACACTCCTAACGAGGCAAGCCCCCACCCCTGCCTCCACCAGTGCCGAGGGTGCTGACCAAATTAAATCCCTGGGGGCGGGGACCAATGAATGGTACATTTGATTGATTGCATGCATGCGACATTTGCCCCTCCCATATTTGCCAAGAGACATGACTATATTTAACTCGTTTCCTTCTCAAGGGAGCTTTCGCTTTAAATAATCGATCGATTGCTTTGCCTTTGATGGTTTGCCTTGTGTGTACAAGCCTTTCACTGGTTAGTTCCCTATTAATCGGCTCATAAAGGTGTTTGGATGACCTTTTTGATAGCTTTTAGCCATTCTAGCTAATCATCCACATTTGAGCTAGTTTCGATAACGCTCCGTTCGATTCACATATAAGCTGCACATACCCATACAACTTTACGATGGATAGAATGTGAAATTGTTTGCGCAGGTGGTTTTAAGACCAATTAGTCAACCATCCGTTAAAATCGATTTTATGCGAGTAAGAGGACAAGCCAAAATTATAATGAGTGGGAGAATTAATGGATGGCGTTGGTTGCTATTTTGATGAAACTCGCATAAGAACAAAATACAAATGGACATTTCTCCTTCTTGACTATGAATTCTAACATATTTACTTTTGGTGGAGCAACAAGCTGCTATTTATTTACAAAGGATAAATTGTCCAAAAAATCTTAAATTTATAGCACTTTTGTCAATTTAATTTTCACATTTTGTCAATTGAATTCATCCAAACAATTTTGGTTAGGAATCGCTAATGTGAGAGCATGCCATCCTACATGGCATAATTGGCATTAACGTAAATAATTTTTAATAATATTTTTTATTTTTTGTTTCTTTCCTTCATTCTCTAGCTTTCCTTCATTCTCTAGCTGGTTGTTGGGTGTCAATGATCGGCCAAAGGCAATGGCCAACAAGAAGGTCAACCCCTTGTTGGCCTTTGGTAGTGCTCGCCTTGTCGACCGCTAGCAAGGGCAAGTCTTGCCCGGCCATGGTGAGGCCAACATCACTCAACAATGGTGAGGGCAAGCCTCACCAAATCACCCAACCATGACAACGCCGACCTCTCCTAATGACGACAAGGTAACTCGAGATTGGCAAGGTTGACCTCTCTAGTTCTTGCCTCTAGCCAATCATTGACCATCTCCAAGGCCTAGTGATCAATTAGAGGAAGAAGGGAAGAAATAATAGAAAAGAATAAAATAAAATATAAAATATTAAAAACTGTTCACATCAGTGTTGGTATAGTCATGTAGGATTATCAGCAATGATTCCCAGCCAATGGACTTAACTGGCAAAATTTAAAAAGGTTTAGAATTCAATTGTCACAATTAAAATATTTAGAACTAAATTGATAAACATAAAATAGGTTTAAATACTTTTTGGACAATTTTCTCTGTTTACAAAAATGGTGATACAGGAGATGATCAAGATAGCATTTAGATTTGCTAAAGAATCGCCGCCCAATTGGTGTCATATTCTAGTATTAGTAGTCAATAGGATTATGTTATTTGTCCTAGCATAATTCAGTAAATTTAGGGGATTGATGTCTTCTTCGCTGCGAGTTAGGATTTTAATTTCTTTAGGATTATTCTTATCTAGAATAAGAATTTGACAATGTTGTTGCTTATCGAAATTTCGCATTTGAGGTTGGTTATCTTTTCTTTATTTAGAGGTTACTAAAAGGTAGCTAAGCTTCGAGTCCTTTGTTATGATAAACACAATCTAATAAGCGTCTTGGAAACCGTCCCTCGTTATCCTCCCTTCATTTTTCTTTCTGCCCCTTTTGATGGATTTCTAGGGTTCTTGAGTGACTAAGAGACTTTTTTTTTCTTTTTGTCAGTCCTATTCTATTCCTACTCTACACTCACTCTCAGACTTTTGCCCTACCTCGTGCAGGGCGTGGGAGTCAGAACCCACTCTTGAAACTTACGCGTCCCCACCCCATCCCCTCCTGAGAATGTGGGGATTTGAATCTCTCACCTCCCCTTTCCATGTTGGAAAGGTGGCCACTGGGGCGAATCCCAGTGGTTAGTGACCAAGAGACTGTTGTATCCTTTATGTGGCCTAGCAAGGTGGTTATTCGGTTATGGGAGGTCTAAATTATCTATTATCTTCCTTCTTATATCAACCTTACCAAGATGGGATAAAAGTTTAATTTAATTATTTGTTCAACACGTCCATCATCAGTGCTTACAGTTGAATCGGCATTCCAGACGTTCCAACATCACATGGTATAGAGCTGTAATTTCAATCGGTGTTTGACATGTCCCATTGTCAGTTGATATACTAATTGATAGGTTGAATACCTTGTGGACCTTCAGGTAAGTCGATCGCGTTCATCAATCAATAGTAGATCAACATATTATCGACCAAACCGATTTAAGCACGTCTTCGAAAGAATGATGCCCACAAGCATGTAGTGTTGAGAACAGTTCCGATTCGTCGTGCTTGCCCATTGGAAGTTGGGCCTCTCATATTCGTCTTTTCTTTTCCATTTATTATAAGTGAAGACGGAGAGAATGGGGGAATTAAAGGGGAAGAGGATGGAGAAAATCCACGCCTTCAACCGTTCATCTACAAATACCACACCACACTTTGACTTTTGGGAAAATTGTCTAAAAAGTCCTAAACTTATTGTACTTTTGCCAATTCAGTCCTAAACCTTTTAATTTTGCCAATTGAGTCCTAAACATTTTCACTTTTTGCCGATTAAGTCCATCCGGCCAATTTTGGCCAGAAAATGTTGACGTGGACGTCGGCGGTGCCACGTAGATGACTGCGGGCCGACGTGTACAATTTTTAATAATATTTTAATATTTTTTAATATTTTTGAATTTTATATTTTTATTTTTATATTTTCTATTTTTTCCCTTTTTTTTTTTTTTTTTTTTTTTGGCCTTTCCGGTGGCCGGCCACCGGCCATAGGCAACGGCCGGCCACCGGCCACGCCCGGCCGGGCGAGGAGGAGCGGGAGCACCGGCGAGGGCGAGGGAAGCCCTCACCTAGGCACGGCCCAACGAGGGTCGCCGGGCGAGGCCGACCCTCCCCCGGGCGAGGGTGGCCTCGCCGGGCATCGGTCGAGCGACACCGACGCCCGCTCGGCCGGGGCGAGGGCTGGCCTCGCCAAATCTAGTCCGGGCGAGGCCGACGCTCGCCCGGGCGAGGGCGAGCCCGGCAAGGGCTCCCTCGCCGGGGGCGGCGGCCTCACCGGCTTCGCCGTTGCTCGACCGACGCCCGGCGAGGCCACCTCGCCTAGGGGAGGGTCGGCCCGCCCAGGCGACCCTCGCCGGTGCTCCTCCTCGCCCGGCAAGCTGTGGCCGGTGGCCGGCCACCGAAAAAGCCAAAAAGAAAAGAAAAAGAAAAGAAAAAGGGGGAAAACAGAAAATATAAAAATAAAAATAAAAATATTCAAAAAAATTCAAAAATATTCGAAAATATTAAAATATTATTAAAAATTGTCCACGTCAGCACCGGCAGTCCTACATGGCACCGCCGGCGTCCACGTCAGCATTTTCCGGCCAAAATTGGCCAGATGGACTTAATTGACAAAAAATGAAAATGTTTAGGACTCAATTGGCAAAGTTAAAAGGTTTAGGACTTTTTGGACAATTCTCCCTTTGACTTTTAGTTGAGATTTCAAAGTGAAGGTCCAACTACTCTCCCAACACTCTCGACTCATGTTATTTATTGTTGAGAGTCCCCCAACGTGACATCGTTCGGATGAAGCATATTGAAAATGGAGCTGAAGAAGCAGCATCCACACGGTTATCTATATGCTATCGCTCGCGGCGCCTCCACCTCCTGGTGCATCGGCTTGTTGATGATCACGGCCACTTTCTTGGGTTGCAGTTGTGGTCGTGAGGATCCTGGTGTGGCTGGAGTCAATGGGGAGGACGACAAGATCATCAACCGGACGAGCTTCCCATCTGATTTCGTATTTGGAGTGGGATCAAGCGCCTACCAGGTAATCAGCGTGAAGATGGACGAGGCATGCAATGTTGATGCGTTGAGACTGTACGCACGTGCACTGCTGGATCAAATGCTTTCTTCTAATTTGTCGGGTTTTGCGTTACTAGTCTGAAGGAGCAGCGGACCAACAGGGAAGAGGGTTGAGCATTTGGGACACCTTCACCGAACTCTTTCCAAGTTAGATGCACACTACCTTTTTGGGTTAGAACAAACGGTTTTTTTAACCTTCAACGTACATGTGAACGTAATTGTCGTTTCCCCTTCTTCCCCAGATAAGATTAGCGATCACTCTTCCGGTTTTATAGCTGATGAATTCTACTACAAGTTCCAGGTAACGTGCGCTAAATTAAAGAAGTCATTTCGAGATGCAGTATTGCAGTGTGGGACCACATTTGGGTCGTCGTCTTTGAAGACAGCGATGGAGGCTTGACTAACATTTTCCATTTGCTTCACTAATCCCTCCCTTCTAACTTGATGCACGTGATGCATGCCCTTGTCTCCTTTCCACAGCGACTGGTGGCCGCAAACCATGACAATCGACACCACAAGTAGTTTATAGAAATAATCTGTTGAGTCATGTGTTGTTGCTTAATAATTGATTTTCTTCCATGTGTGTTCTTTAATAGTCATGTGGATGTACAATTTCCTGGCAAGTTATGTATGGGTGCAAATTTTTTATATATAGGAGGACATAAACCTGTTGAAAGCAATGGGATGGGATTTTTTCAGATTCTCCATCTCGTGGCCTCGTATCGCACCTCGTAAGCTCACTCTCATGCACCCTCCTTTTATCTTATTCCGACATAATTAGGGCAAAAGAACGCTTGAAGTGCCATAACTTTGGCCAAAGGGACACTTAAGTGCCATAAACTTACGAAAGCGTACACTTAAGTGCCAAATTCGAAAAAAACGGATCACGCCACTCCGGCCAAAACGCCAACGTGGCGTTTTTCCGCGAAGCGCGCCCAAAATGACGCCGTTTTGCATGCGACGTGGCCAAACGGCGTCGTTTTGGCCGACGTGGTAAAAAGAAAATTAAAAATTAATTAAATTAATTTTAAAATTAAATTTAGTTAAAATAATTATTTTAAAATTAAATTTATTTTAAATATTTTAAAAATAATAATTTAAAAAACTTTAAAAAAATTTATAAAAAAAAAGGGAATGGGGGAGGCGGGCCGGGGATCGGCCCTCGGCCGCCGGGAAGGGCGGCGACGGCGGGGAGGGTCGGCCGGGGTCGCCAGGGCCCTAGCCGGGGCCGGCGACCCCGGCCGACCGGCGGTGAGGGCTCGCGAGCCCTCGCCCCAATCCGGGGGGCGAGGGTCACGGCCCTCACCCAGATCCGGCGAGGGTCGGTGGCCCTCGCCCGGCCGGGCCAAGGGCCGCCACCCGCCGGGGTCGCCCCCGGGCGGCGGCCTTGGCCTTGGCCGGGCGAGGGCCGCCGACCTCGCCGGATCTCGGGCGAGGGCCGTGCACCCCAGATCCGGCGGCGAGGGCTCGCGAGCCCTCGCCGCCGGCCGCTGGGTCGCCGGCCCCGGCCGTGGGCCGGCGACTCGGCCGACCCTCCCCGCCGTCGCCGGCTCTTCCGGCGGCGGCCGAGGGTTGATCCCTCGGCCCGCCCCCCTGTTCCTTTTTTTTTTTAATTTTTTAAAAGTTTTTTAAAGTTTTTTAAATGATTATTTTTTTAATTATTTTAACTAAATTTTATTTAATTATTTAATTATTTATTTTTTTTCCACGTCAGCCCGAAATGACGCCGTTTTGGCCACGTCAACGTGCAAAACGGCGCCGTTTTGGCCACGCTTCGCCGGAAAAACGCCACATTGGCGTTTTGGTCGGATTTTGGCCGGATTGGCACTCAAGTGATCCATTTTACTCCGATTTTGGCACTTAAGTGTACATTTTGTAAGTTATGGCACTTAAGTGTCCCTTTGGCCAAAGTTATGACACTTGAGGGGTCCGCGAGTCACATAATTAGGCTCCTCCTGTTAACGTCAAGGAAAAATATGATCCTTCGTACACCATGTAGACCAACACCATTTGGTTCGAGACTCACACACTGTTAATGACTCGATGCATGTAATTATATGCCTTCCTGACCATTGTCCCCACAACAGATTACCATATATTCTCTTTGGTCTCTCTACATTTACAATTAGTCATGCCGAAACAAATATGAACTGCGGTTTTGCCCTGCGCTCAACTCTCGTGCATGCACTATGAAGCGCATAATTAAATCATTCGGATGGTATCTTTTATATACTAGATGGGAAGATAAGCAAGGGAGTCAATAAACAAGGTGTTGCCTTTTACAACAATCTCATCGACAGCCTACTTGCTGAGGGTAACCTCTACTGTCTAGTCCTTCACGACTCATTGAATTGCTCTTTCCAACGTGTAGTAAACTTTGAGCAGGCATCCAACCTTTTGTGACATTGTTCCATTGGGATGTTCCCCAAGCACTTGAAGATGAGTATGGTGGGTTCCTGAGTCTTAATATTGTGTAAGCCTTGAAATATTGTTGACTTGGAGTTTCTAAAAATTGTGTGCACATGCATCCCTTGAACTAATTGCCAATCTTAATCAAGTAACACCTTGATCATTTGGGTTATTTACTAGGGAGGACTACGTTGATTATGTAAACTTTTGCTTTCAAGAGTTTGGTGATAGAGTGAAGCATTGGGTGACACTAAACGAGCCCAATTACTTTACAATGTTTGGGTATGCCACGGGTGACTATGCACCTGGTCGATGTTCTAGTTACATAAATAACTGCACAGCCGGAAATTCAGCAACAGAACCTTACATCGTTGCGCACCATTTGCTTCTTTCTCATGCGGCAGCAGTGAAACTGTACAGGGACCACTATCAGGTACATGGACACCTATCTTGGTGATTTCCCCTTATTCTTTCGGCAAACTATTGACTTGGATATGCACGTTTAGACTTGACTAATTGTTTCGTGCATTGATACACAATCAGGCTGCTCAAAATGGGAAAATAGGCATGGTCATTGCAACTTACTGGATGACCCCTAAGTATTCAACGAACGTCAGCAGGAAGGCTGCCTCTAGAGCTTTTGACTTTCAGTTTGGATGGTATGTATTTTGTTTATAAGAAAGTAGGTAGGCTTTATGAGATGCTAGATATGCATTATGAACGAGTCACAGAAGCAACTGATTTAGCAATTGTACCTCAACAAACGAGTTATTGTGTAACTTCCTCAGCAATTTTGTGTGTCCCGTTAGTAAGTGCATTGCGCGTTGATGGTGTAAGGTTTGCTCATCCTATTACCTATGGTGACTACCCCAAGTCAATGAGGAGATATGTGGGCGAGCGGTTACCCAAATTCACAAAAACACAGTCGGAGGCGCTAAAAGGTTCTCGTGACTACATGGGGGTAAATTACTACACAGCGAGATACGTGGACGAATCCGCATCCCCTTTTACCTCTCTCAATCTAAGTTACACCACTGATTGTCATTGTAATATGACTGGTGAGCATGCACCACCTTTGCCCAAATATTTTATCCCCTAGTGTTCTTCTTCAATTGATTCCCTAACGAACTTTGTTTATTATCTGTGATGCTACCAGTTGAGAAAGATGGAATTCCGATTGGCCAACCGGTAATGTGTCTACACAAGCATGAGAAAGAATCTTATACATAATCAATTGTTCACGCATTAATCGCATGCTAAGAATAATGCTAATATAGATATCAACTAAACAAAATTGCAGACTGCCGAGGAATGGCTGTACATATACCCAAAGGGTATCAGTGAGTTGATGCATTACGTGAAGAAAAACTATCAGGATCCGACCATTTATGTGACCGAGAATGGTAAATAAATGTATCTATGTCACGGACGGTGACTTTGCTTGGGTTGACCGGTCACCTAGTAATTTGCCTTCCATACATTGTTTTGTCCAACCACAGGAATGGCAGATGCAAATAACAAATCGTTGCCGCTTGAAGATGCACTTACAGATAGATTGAGAATAAGTTACTTTCAGCAGCATCTCTCGAATCTCTCCAAGGCTATCGAGTAAGTAATTCGATATCAGTATTGGGTATGCATAGATGGTAAACAATGATGGTATTTGATAAAAAGTACTATATACACGAATTCGTTGTTGACAGGGAAGGAGTGAATGTAAAAGGATACTTTGCGTGGAGTTTCCTAGACGACTTCGAGTGGGCGGAGGGTTATACAACCCGATTTGGCCTCGTATTCGTGGATTATGGGAATGGACTGAAGCGATACATGAAGCACTCCGCGTATTGGTTCCAAAGTTTCCTACAAAAGGATAATGCAACCGTTAACTACTCCTTGCGGAGCGATGCCTAGCAGATTTACTTCTTGCTTGATCGTCGTCTTCATCAATATAAATGAGTGGAGAGAGTAATCATTGGGATTGTTTCTTCAAGTGAAACAGATTGGATTTCTATTTACCTTGAGGATAACGGGGCTGCGTCCCTCCAACGCTTCTTGTTGCCAAATGATAGAATGAATTATTGGAGTACGACGGTCTTATTGTCAGATGAATTATTGGAGTACGACGATCTTATTGTCAGATGAATTATTGGAGTATGACGGTCTTATTGTCAAATGAATTATTGGAGTACAACGGTCTTATTGTCAGATGATACAATTAATACTGATAACATCATCTTTTTGGACCAAACTTTCGTTAGTATGATGCATTTAGAAGAGGCCGTTGCTTGTATTGTACATTTGCCATAGCCCCTTGACATCAATAACGATCAAACATTATTTTTTCCTATTGCACGATGATAATATTTCTGCCTTTGCAAAAATTAGGTTTTCTCTATCAAATTGGTTCGGGTCTTATCAAATTAGTTTATTTGGTCAAACAAAGATAAAAATAATAATTAATCCGATAAAAACACAATACAGTTTCCTGATCGAATTCTTGATAAGCACTTTGCACCATGGAAAACAAGCATGGCAGCCGAGTTTTAAGTCTACTAGCCAGAACTTCAGCAACAACCTTAATGATAAGACTACAAAGGCTTCTAGGGCAGTGTTGGTCAAGATTTCAAGGTTGGGAAGCTAAGGAATCGGTGTAATCTCTGTCTTTGTTTATCTCTAGATTGAGGGTCCCTGATTCAAAAAACTTCTGCACCTCTTGGAACACATCTTTAATATTACACCCATTTTCATGGTCATATAGGCAGGCGATTCATACAATCTGGGCCTGTTTGCCTTAAGTGATCCCAGTTCAAAAACAGCTTTCTGAACTTCCTTCATAGTAACATCCCTAGTCTAAGCATTACTACCTTCAGCATTCCCCAAAACGGGACAGTTTGCAATAACTGGTTTGAAGTTTCGTGGCCTCTTCATAAAACCGTGCAGTAATCTGCTTGAGTTGCTGTGATTCTCTGCACCGTTCTTCATCGGAGATTGTATTATTTGGTATTTGATAAGTCTAAGAGATTTCGTTATGTTTGGAACAAAGTGGTAATAGACAATGGGAGGTCCACAGCGACAATAGCGAAAAAATTGGTAGTACCACAATGGGAAGTCTTCAATTCTGCTGATAAATTTGGTTGGCACCCAAATGTTAGCCTATGCTCCAAGCAAATGGGAGTACCACAAGGTGTGAGCTAGATTCACAAGCCTCAGAAAAAATTAGTGGAGAATTACGGTTCTACCAATTGCTCTCGACCTCTAGGCTGGGCGTAGTCTAACTTGTTGTTGCTCAGCATGGGTTCGGACACCATTTAACCATTCTAGGACTTTATGATCCATTACAACATACTGGAATTGTATAATCAGGTAGCTACCGAGGAGCTAATATGTCAGAAAATTTTCACAGGAATCACAGTTTCACTTTAGTCGTAGCTTTGTTGCGTACAGATATTTTAGTGCCTCTTTCGTTTAATCAAAGGGAGGATAGGCCAGAAGCGGTAAAAGAAAAGGAAATGCCTTGTTGATGGATTTTAGACAATTGGTGGTTTGGAACCATGACAGAGATCATTTCGTCGTAATTCACGGGAATCATCGATGACGGTATCATCACGGCTTTGCTATTCTGTTACGCTGGTTCCAATGATGCAACGTGCTGCTTCCGATTGACTGGTGCCAATAGAGTAATTGGAAGTCCTACGTTATTCATCTTCTGTCAGTTTCGCTTTCAAGAGATCTGCAAATTTCTTTACAAGGTAAGGAAGAATAAAGCAAACTATGCATGTCCATGGCTGCTTCCATTCTTGGACTCTGGATGGTGACAAGCTTTTGCCAATCTCTTTACATGTTCAATGTCTTCTTTTCTATTACCACTCGCTTCTTTTTTTCCCTTCCTTCTTTCTTTCTTTCTTTCTTTTGGACATAAGCCAACCCTCAAACTGTATTAAAACCTTTTCCAGTGTCTTGCCTTCCCCTCCTTAGCCATGGACATCATAGCCACGGTAACTGCTGAAATGGCTAGATCCTCTTTCACCTTTGTCATCTCGAGAATCAAAACCCTTTTGAAGCTCCGCAGAGATGTCAAGACACTCCAGGACGAAATGAAGAAGCTCACCGAGCAAAAAAAAAAGAATCAGGGTTGAATTCGATCGAAGAGAAGGGAGGTTCCCTACTTTACAAGTTAACGAGAGGCTCCCGGATGTTCAGGAGCTCGAGCATGACATGGGCCCCATGCTGGACGATGGCCCTGCTCATTCCTCCGGTGCTCCTGGTCGGAACATCTACTTCCGACACTGGCAAAGCGGAAGCCTTTTTAAAGAATTGATCCGCTCATGCAATTTCCAAGCGACGCTGCTGGAAAAGAATTGATCAGCTCATCGAATTCATATACGACGACAGTACCAACAGGATCGCGGTTTGAGGAATGGGAGGCATTGGGAAGTCGATGCCGCTGGCAAACCTGGACAACGTTTGCGAATGTCCCAAGACCGAATCCTTTGATAGAGTCATATGGGTAAAAATTTCCAAGGTCTCAGTCTCTACTGGCCGAGAGGCGGAACCTAGAGTTTGAGCATCGGGGCGGGACGACGCCTGGGAGAATATTTTTTCATCCCCATTCGACTCCACACCTTAATCTTCAAAAAAGAATTCGAGGAATAGTGAGTTTTACCCGAGTCAAGAATAATGTGATAATAATGTTGAAGGAAAATTGTCAAAAAAGTTTTACACTTGTTAAATGGCGATTAATTTAGTCCTAAATCTTTCAATTACATCAATTTAAATTCAACCATATTGAGATTTTATCAATTTAGTCTTTCCAACCAAAAGTCGGTGACGCAAGTGTTAATAATCTTAACATGCCGCGGTCAGTAGTGATGTAAGTGCTAATCGTTTTATATGTTACGATCGGCATTGATTTTGATAATATTTAAATTATTTTTTTTTTTTTTTTTTTGTTTCTTTTCTCTTCTTATCCTTTCTTATCCTTTTTAACTAGGGCTAGCAGCACAGCCTCCGGCGAGTGCCAAGGCTAGCCAGTCTCATTAGCCTTCACCTACATGAGGGTAGCCGAGCCTTCACCACAATAAAAAATAATAATAATAATAAAAGAAAAAAATAAAAGGGAAAAAAGAAAAAAATTCAAAATTAAAAATAAAAAGTTCGAAAAATTACAAAATTCATTCATGTTAGCTTTGACTAAGTCACATGGAATAGCTAGCGATCGGCCAACATCCACATTAGTAATTTTTTACTAAAATTGGCTGGAACAACTAAATAGAAAAATGGTCAAAAAATTTTAAGATTAAATTGGAATAATTAAAAGAATTATGACTGAATTGACTATGTACATCAAATTTATGACCTTTTCTTCTTCTTTTTTAACAATTATTCCATGATATGAATACATGACAACCTTCATTATATGAAGACTACGCACGCATGCCTGTGTTCTCAAGTTGATCGTAGTAAACCTTAAAAGGAAGAGCTACGCCCATGAGAGCAAATATTGGCAATGGGGTTTTCTCTTGAAATATTGCGGGGCCTATGCAAATATATCTTTCTCAAAAATCACTGGCTCCCCCAAACGGTGGTGGTAATCTTTTCCAATAACAATAATCCGAGAGGACTGATTGAGAGTAGGAGTCGAGCTTTGCCGATGTGGGCCTCTGATTTAGTCTGGGCCACCCCTTTCTTTGGACGAGAATAGGGGCTGGATATACTTTCCTCCTCCTCTTTCCTGATTCTTGTCGAGAATATTGGCTTCCTTCGATTACCGCCAGGATTCCTTTCTCATTAATTTTCGTCCTTAACGGTGGTGGCATCATCTTTTCAACCTTGCCCAGAAAGAATCATATGTATTCGGCCCAGCCCAGCCCATATTAGCTGAATTTCCCATCTTCTTGTACCTTGCTGAAATTCTTTTTACTTTCCCCACTTAGATTTCCTACACAGGGCGGGGCACGGTGGAATTCAGCTACTGTAGTCCACCACCGGGCCAATGACATTATTCAATGCGCGCATCTTTTAAAAAGCCTAATTGCAATGGAATATAAATATTTCTATTTAGAGTTCAATTCCTAATTTTTTATGTAACAATTATAATCAAATAAATCGTCACAATTTAAATGTTAATAATATCACACCATCAAGTCTATTGTCGAATAATCCATATAGCTTGCTAAATAATTTAAAACATTTGCTGAATGCTTTCCAGATAAAAAATCTCTTTAAATTGAGAAATAACTTAATTTAAGGGGCAACATTCACATGTTCTATTCGTTTCAAGGAATTGAAGGAAAGAGAGAGAGAGGAGAAACCCCACACATCGAGGAAATTTGTCTCGAGGGGTTTGAATCCTAGGTGACTAGGACCACCGCCCCGTGTTCCAACCCTACTTCAACACCATCAACATCATCACCGAGTTAAACAGTTCCGACAAATTCAACATTCTTGACTCCACGTGGCCCGTGTTAGGCATTACCAATTTTGCAGTAAGTTAGGGTCGTGAATCTACAATAGCTTGTCTATAAGCAACGCCAAGTTGGAATTACTAGAGCTACAATTTCCATTGTGTTCAATAATCGGATCAAAGCGAGAGGCTTTTGTAATTTTACCTCATAATCTGAATTCGGATAATAAAGAGCAGACTCATTTTATCACAATTGAAATTACATAAAAATGTACCTAGGATAATTAAAAAGGCATTGTTTATTAGTTGTGGAATAAACCAGAAAGTTCTTACATAACTCAATTGTGTTTGGTAAATTATAGAAAGGGAAAATTTACAAACTTTAATGCAATGAATAGGTCTTGTGGCAACCTTGAGAGCATGAGTCTGCACAAACTCTAACCTTATTCACATCTACTTCAATTTTCTTGGTGTTTTCAAACATGAAAAAAAGTAATTAAAAAAGTCGCTTATATCAATATTGAAATCAATTTTTTTTTTTTTTTTTTTAAACAAGAGCATATATTGAAGTACAAGGAAATGAAATGATTTAGTATGCAAAAATCCTCTCCTAATTTAAATATAAGAATGAAGAACTTATAAAGAAACAAGATTATACAATTTTTTTGAATTGGACGAGAAGCTATGTTTTATTTTTTATCTTGATGCGAAAATTATTACCTAGTAGTTCAAACAACTAGACAAGAAACAACTAATATTGCAATGCTCTAATGCCATAGACATAAAGTACCTTCTTTTGCAACGATTGACACAGTGCATATTGCATTCCAAAGAGTTGGGTCAAAGGCACACAAAAAAAAAAAAAAAAACACTTAATCCAAGTATATATGGCGTCGGCACTAATGGACAACCATAGTATCAAAGCTGCCACGAACATCATTGACCCATTCTCTTGGATGTTCTTACCTTCATGGCTATTCTCATTTAATTTATTCTTTGCCTCTCTCACACAAGCAACAAGTTTTGATAGCTTTGTGATATAGGGTAGTGATGTGTTGAGAAGAAGCAGTGCAGCACCCTTATATAGTCAAAAAATGATGAGTGAGAGAGGGGCTAACAACAAATTAGGTGTAAATAGCCATGAAGGTAACAACATCCAAGAGAATGGGGTCGAAAATGTTTGTGGCAGCTCTAATACTATGGTCGGCCATCAGTGTTGACGCCACATAAATGCGTGATTAAGTGTGAAGTGATCTGTATATTTGACCTCAACCCATTTAAATGCAGTGTAGACTGCATCAATCATTGCAAAGGAGGGCCCTTTTTAAGTCCTAAAGTATTGCTCAAACTACCATCCAAGTAATAATCTTCACATTGAGAACAAAGATGAAACATAGCTTCTTGAAAAATTCATAAAAATCAAGAAAGCCATTATATAATCATTTCATTTCTGGACTTCAATATATGCTTTTGTTAAAAGAAAATCAATTTCCATCTTGGTATAAGCGACTTAAAAAAAATTGCCATATTTAAACAACATCAAGAAAGTAAAAGTGGATATGAGGAGGTTAGAGCTTGTACAATTCATGCTCTCAAGTTGCTAGAAGACCTATTGATTGCACTAAAATTTGAAAACTTTCCTTTTTCTACAATTAAAAAAAGGCAATTGAGTTATGTAATAACTTTGTTGTTTCCTTCCACAACTAATAAATATTGCCTTTTTAATTATCCGAAGTACGTCATTGTGAAATTTTAATTGTGATAAAATGAGTCTACACTCTAATATCTGAATTTAGATCATGAGACATAATTACAAAAGTCAAGTAGACTCCAATTCCAATCTGATTATTGAACACAATGGAAAGCTTTAGTAATGTCAACTTGGCCTTACTTATGGATGAGCTCTTGTAGATTCGCAGCCCTAACTTGCTGCAAAATTGGTGATGCCCAACATGGGCAGATGGAGTCAAGAATGTTGGATTTGCTGGAGCCATTTACGTTGAAGTAAAGGGGTCGAAACACGGCGCATGAAGTCCTCTGGAAGATTTCCTTGACGTGCAGAGTAAAAAACAGAGAGGGAAGAAAAAAAGGATGGAGCAATAAGTATAAGAGGGACAAATCGTTCATGGAATAGCTTAAAATTTGGAGAAATGACGAGCTTTTTGTCTAGAAATTTCAATACTTGAGAGAGAATTGGACGAAATCTAGAGAAGTTATGGTTGAAGTCGCTACAAAGAAGACAGAAAATTAGAGCAGCAAACGAAGCCCGAATATTTTTCAAATGGACAGATGTCTCCTTTTTCTTTTCCTTCATCACTTAAATTCAATTGTTCCTACTTAATGAAAATTTTATCTAGAAAGTATTCATCAAATATTTTAAATTATCTGGCAAAAACTCTCGAGACTATTTCAATTGCTGGATAATGATATTATTAACACTTAAATTTTAACAATTTATTTTAATCTAATTGTTACATAAAAAAAATTAGGGATTGAATTTAACCCTAAAGGATGTGTGAATAATGTGATGGTTGATTGCGGTAGCTAAACTCCATGCGTGCCCTCCCCTGCATAGGACATCTAAGGGTGCGTTTGGATGGGCATTTAGAAAGCCATTCAGCCCCCAAAGCCCCTTCAGCCAAAATAAGGGTGTTTGGCAACCCCCTAAATGAGCTTTCAAATGAAAATGGAGTCCTTGGAAATGCTGAAAATATTTTTTTCCTTCCTAAACTACCCTCATTAATTTTTCATATTTCCATTATTGTCCCTATATTTATATTTTTTTTAAATGAAAAAGGAGCAGCAGCTCTTCGCCGGCCGGAGGGCGACGGCGGCGACCTAGATGGCGGCGGCGGCCGTTGGCCGAGGTCCCCGACCTCGGGCGAACCTCCGCCGAGGGTCGCGCGACCCGGCCGAGGGCCGCCGGAGGTCGCCCGACCTCGGGCGACCCTCGGCGAGGGTCGCTCGACCCAAGGGCCACGCGACCCGGGCGGCCGCCGCCGGGTCTCGCGCCACGACCCCGGTCGCCCGAGGTTGGGCGACCTCCGGCGGCCCTCGGCTAGGTCGCGCGACCCTTGCCGGAGGTCGCCCGACCTCGGGCGACTCTCGACGGCGACGGCCGTCTGTGGTTGGACCCTTCGCCACCGGCGAAGGGTTTAGTTGATTTTTCAAAAAAAAAGAAAAGAAAATATATATATACACATTATACCCATCAAAAGCTCCTTGCAAATGTTCTTCTTACCAAACACACATTCAACACAAAGTTCATTTGCAAAATTTTTTACCAAATAATATTACATTTTTCCCAAGTAACTTTGGGCTTTCAACATTTGCGGACTTAGGCTCCGTTTGGGAACCACTTCCCAAAGCCCTTTCGAGGCTTAAACATCCTTGGGCAAATGCCGGCCCGTTTGGCATTCGTTTTTGGGCCGGCATTCCCCAAAGGGTTTAGCTGATTTTTCAAAAAAAAAGAATTAAAAAAAAAATATATACACATTATACCCATCAAATTTTTCCTTGCAAATGTTCTTCTTACCAAACACACATTCAACACAAAGTTCATTTGCAAAATTTTTTACCAAACACTATTACATTTTTCCCAAGTAGGCTTTGGGCTTTCAAGATTTGACGGCATTGGAGGTCGCCGGAGTTCGCCGCTGCCCTTGCCGGTCAATTATTTTTAAAATTTTTCAAAGTCTCACAAAGGGCTTTGCAATTTACCAAAATGCATTTTGAACCAAACGCAGCAACCGGGAAAGTTAAAAGCAGTGAAAGTACAAGAAGATGGGACTCTTGGCAAATTTCAGAGGGGGTGGGGGCCGACGAAGTAAAAAGGGAAACATGGGCAGGGATGGGGTGAACCCATATGATTCTTTCTGGGCAAGAAAGGTGGGCAATCGTGCGCACTTAAGGACGAAAATGAATCCCATTTTCCTCCACATCATTATCATATTATTCTTAACTTGGTTAAAGCTCGCTTTTCCTCGAAAATGTATACATAAAAGTATCTTGGTGATTATCCCTCCTTTCAGCAAATTATTGAGTTGAATGCGACTGTTTGGGCTTGACCACTGTTTCCTGTATTGATATAGAATCAGGCTGCTCAAAATGGGACAATAGGCATGGTAATTGCAACTCACTAGATGACCCCAAAGGTATTCGATGAACACTAGGAAGGTTGCTTCTGGAGCTATTGACTTTCAGTTTGGAAGGTAAGAATTTAATTTATCAGAAAGTACGTGTGATTTTTACTCCCCCTGCTATATGTAAGATGCTAGATCTGCATTATTAAGCAGTCACGGAAGCAACTAATCTAGCAGTTTCACCTCAACTAAAGATTAATTTATTTCCTCCCTCAGCAATCCCATACGCGTCGCATGAGGAAGTGCTACTAGTCTAATTTATTAATAAGATTATTTCAGTTAGGCATTAATTTCAACCTCATCTCCATTCAAGACTTCATTTCAAAAACCTCCCCCAGAGTTTTCACAGATCAAATGATGAAGTTTTCATGAAAGCTATTCGATCATTTGTGTCCCGATCACTACTAACTCTTGCTCATGTATGTGGCTTATTACCATGGTTGAAGTCTTGAAGAGACGAGATCACGTTTGATTAGGCAACAATATCAACCGGTTGAGGAAAATTTAATTAAAAATTTAATTAACTTAGACTTTCACAATGTAAATACAAAAAATGACATACATCATCTCAAATTAGGGGACAAATGTAACATTCTTTTCTGGGCCCTAGCGATAAGTAAAATCAACTCAATTTTGTATGCATATGAAATAGCATCCAATGGATAAGATAATATGTCAAGGACTTGAAAAAAAAAAAAAGCTGTGGGACTTCCCAAAAAGCTATGCATTGGACTGAGATCAAATAATTTGTCAAAGATTAAATTAAATTTAACTTTGAAATTTAGAGCCGTTTAAAAAGAAGCTTATCAATGAGATCAAATGTGACAAGTACCGGCATGGCACAACCTACCCATTGAGGCAAAAATGTTTTCCTCTAATGAGTAGGATTAGGGGCACTTGTTCGTAAAATAATCGGAACAAACTGTCCTCTATCAATTACAAACATAAGTCCTCCCAAATTCATGTCTCGGACAACATTTCACGATTAAATTTTAAACAATTGAATCTACATGAATTTCAGTTAAGGAGCTGCCATTAGCTTTTTTTGGTCGGTCAGAAACCAAGTAAGATATGAAGAGATATTTTACTATTTGCACAACCAGAGACTCTAGATTTGAGAACTTGATTATATTAATTCTAAGAAGTAATGCATTTTTAGTACTTAAACTCAATTAAATGCTAGCTAAAGCCATAGCAACCTATCGAAGAATTCTTAGGTCTCGTCCTAACCTTCCAAGACAAAGAAAAACATCAAATATATTGAAATGCGCAACAAAGTATAATTAAAAAAAAATCAAACATCCTAATATTGTTCTTAAAAAGAAAAAGGCAATCTGAAATAAAGAATCCTATTCTAAAGCTCTAAATCTTATACAATTTTAAATTTTAATATTTAAGAATTTCCCATTTTCCTGAATTTTAATATCTTATTTATTTTTAAATATTTGGGGATTTTTAAAATTTTTAATTTTTAAAGATTTTTGGAATTTTTTAATATTTCTACAATTTTTCTGAAAAAAATTTCATTTCATTTTATATTTAATTTTACTTACGAATTTTCGGACTTTTTATCTTCTTTTTTTATAGACTTTCGAAATTTCTTAGTATTTTCGAATTTTATAATCTTTAATTGATTTTTCTATTTTTTTTTTCAAATTTAAAATATTTTATTAATTTTAAGGACTTTCTAAGACCATTGACCCGACCCTTATACCCAGATCCGACCCGAGTCGGATTAAAACTGATTTTTTTTAATACCTTTATACATATTTTTTTGGATTTTCCCCTATTTTCCTATTTTTAGTTTTTCTCCTCGCTTTTGTCTCTTCTTCCTTCACTTCTTCTTCCACCTCCAGAAGCGCTCGTCCTTCCTAGTTCCTGCGACCTCTATTCTTCTTACCGAACCAAAAATATACTTCCACGCATCATGCCACCATTTTATCATCCACCTACGCCACCACTGGACCACCAACAACCACCAGTCATCTATTTCGGCTAGCATTCATCATTTCCGGCCAAGCATTCTTAGTGGATAACCCCAATTTAGGTTTAATACTTCATCCCAATAGGGGATGCCCATACTTGTGCATTTTATCTCTCTTAACTCGGATGCCGACCGCAAATAAGAGAAAACACTGCCTCGAACAACCTTGAACCGTAGGCTCGCTTGAGCGGGAAGATTGGGTCTGGCAAAAGGAAGAATGCATTGACTCCGATTGAGGATTTTTCACCAAATTGCATGAAAACATAGAGAAAAACACAAAAAAAAAAAAAAATAAATAAATAAAAAATGAGACGAGATTCAACCAACACAGAAGAAGATTTGAAACTGTTTAAACGTATAAATGCCTTTGATTTTCTTTTAAAAAATTTCATCAAACACTTGTTTGCAACCTAGCAAATGAGATAATGCATTGTTTGATTTGGACGACTCTAAATCAGCAATATCTTTCGAAGGCCAGCTTCAGTTTGTAACAACAAATCATGGTTCATTCGTTTGAGAGTGTGTTCCTAATTTCAACAAAACAAGGGAAAGAAAAATGTATGGGAGGAGGTTTACCTGATTGGGAATGGAGACCGTGAAGACCAAAACCGGCTGGAGGTGATAGAAAGTACTTTTTTTTTTTTTTTTTAACTTCGGTCTTGCTTTCTTCGGTACGCGACCGATCTTCGCTCCAGACAGCGAGAAATGACTTTCGGCCACCCTCATTCTTCCAACCTCCAGCAGCCGGCTTGCTTTCCCTCTCTCCCTCTCGGCCTTCTCAATGGCCGACCTCTCCCTCTGCTCTCCGGCTTTTTTCCTTTTTTATTCAGCGAAGCTTCTCTCTCTCTCTCTCTCTCTCTCTCTCTCTCTCTCTCTCTCTCTCTCTCTCTCTCTATTCGGGTTTTGGCGAGCATGCCGGCCACGCCCTTTACTTGCCAGTTGCCAACGTCCCTCACGTCTCCCACGCCTCCACGAATCTTTTCTGTTACGTCATTAAGGAACTTCTAGAAGTGCGGGGGTGCCACCGAGGAAGAAGGGCCAGCAAAGGGGCTGAACTTCGGCTCTTTCGTTTAGTTTTGATGGGCCCAAGGAAAAACCGCAAAAGAGATGGGCTGGATCGTAAAAAGCAAGATTGGCCCAAGATATTAAAAGAATGGCCTGGGCACAAGGGCTTGGCAAGTCCGAAATTTGCTGAAGAAAAAAGGGCTTCGAATTTATTATCATTTATCGTACTCCTTTTTATATCTTTTTCTTATTATTAATATCATTATTTTTTGTTCAATTTTCTTGTTTAATTTTTATTATATATATTTAATATTTTTTAAAAAAATATTTTTGTAAAACGAATGAATACTTAAAATATTTACAAAATTCAGGTGTCAATGCCGCATTTAGGAGAAAATTTATAATAGATGGCAACTGATTGGCCCCATTTTCTTTTTTGGTCTGGTCCAACCATATTCTATATTTATTTTACAAGTCACTATGTGTGTTATGTGTCGTGTGCAAAACCCTACTCCCTTACTCATGCCTGTAATAGGTTGAGGAATTTTTTCATAAGCATTCCATGATTTGGATACACGACAACCTTCAATATATGATGATCAGGCATGCTTGCATCCTCAAATTGCTCGTAGTGAACCTTAAGGAAAAGCTACGCCCATGAGAGCAAACATTGATAATGGTTACTCCCTTACAAACTTGTAATATTGAAGGTAAAGAATGAGCGGCATATGTGACTTGTCAAAGCCAAAGTCAGTCTTTGGTAGTAATAAGAAGGGGTAGATGGATAAGGTGGAATCAAACGGTGAAGTTGTGGAACAAGGTACATTGGCATTTAACGAATAATTATTTGATGGGGCGCCACTGTCAGATGATCGCTATCGCAAAGTGGAAAAGGGGGAGGAGGACACCCACATTGACAGAAGAGAGACGGGGCGAAGCAAACAAGAGAGGAGAGGACGATAATGAGTGAGGTTTTGTATTTCAAGTTCGACCCGACACCTTCAAGAAACCATTTCATGTGGAGTGCCGCAATAATGCCGAGAGAGAGAGAGAGAGAGAGATGCCCCAGCTTTCATGGACACAGAACTATATCATGTGGGGGTGTTCAAGAGGGTGCACATGGGAGGAGACAATGGTCACATGTAAGAAGCAGAGCCCTTTTTTATCCCTTTGGTCCCTCCTTCTGAAACAATCTCTGTCTCGCTCGTATCCCATCCCCTCCCTCCCCTCCCATTATTCCCTCATCCCCACCGCAGCAAGTGAATTCAACACATTGAATGACAACAGAAGACATACGCTCTCTCTACACTCGCAAAATAAATAGCATGAAGTGCATTCACGTGATTAGGGTTGATGGCAATTGGTGGTTGGACAACAAAAGGCTACTGAAGAGCTGGTAGACCTCCTAATAATACACCGGGTGAAACTACCAAAGTTGGGAATTCCCATCCACCCCAATGGTACCATTATCATATGGCAATGATCACACTTATAATTGGAGTTGTTAAGTGAAGCATTCTCAATATCCTCCGCACCATACATATCCTTGACTATTCTGTATCCTTTTGTACGAAATATAAATACAATCCTCTCGTCTTAGTTTGGAAATAACATCCGCGTTACACATTATCTAAGTTATGAAGGATCCATAGGACTACAATCGTTATTTTACGATGATAACTTACATGTCAAATTGCAATGGGGTACATGCCTTGCTCTACTTATGTGATAAACACTAGTGTCAGAAAAGAGAGAGAAGACAATGCTGCATTTTCATGGCGCGTGTTCATCTTCCTGTCGTTGACTAATTGTATCTTGGTAAGCGATTCGCTTAGAAATCTATTGTGTTATTTATCAAGGGTTCTTCAACAAGAAGATTCTATTGAAGCTCATGCCTACGCAAAAGCAGACAATAATGGGGGATGCGGCTTAGAAAGAGATGATGCTCCGAGATTATTTATATAATCGTAAGCTGTGCGGCACAGCTACATTGATAAAGCCGACGAACCATAAAAAATGCCGCACTTGATGATGAAGTAGGAGGAATGTTAGAGGGCTTGGGGAGCAGTAATGGATTGTCCTTTTGACCTGGAGATTATGCTCCTAACCTTGCATTTGTTTTCTTTTAACAGTCCACCCACGATGAAAGATTGAATCAGAAATACGAACACGTGGCTGGGAAGCACTTGGACTTTTTCGATCGGCGGGTGATATCGGGCATCATCATCATCTCTCCTCCACCACAATTCAACGATGCAGTCACAGTTATTCAGAATTACTCACCGTCGGGAAGGAAGGAGATGATGGAGAGGGGATGCCATCTCTGCATGTTGCGGCACTCTCCTCTCCCTTTAAAGAAAGGGTGCAAAAGGCGACAGCGTGGCAGGGAATGCCAGCTGGGGGGCTGTCGTTGGGACCCTCAAAAACAGCTGAAAGGGGTTACTCGGCCCCTCTTTTTTCCTTTTCTTTCCCTTAGTTTTTGTCGATGTTTTGGTGTCGCTGAATTCTCGGTGGAATGGCGGATTGTCAAATGTTCTGAAATATGAAAAGATAAAGGAAAAAAAGGGGAGGTGGGAGGTGGGGAGGACAGAAGAGGTGGAGCTGGCCACGTACAAGACGACACGCTTCATTCTCGAGAAGTGAGACAGCCCCCAGACCCCCGCCCCTTGCCCCCGCGCCCCGAGTTTCAAAACGACGTCGTCGTCATCGACGCATCCCCCATTCCCCCAACTTTCAATACGTCATCGACACGCGGCACTGGAGGGTTTGGTGTAATGGCCTTGGGTTTGAAATGGTAATCGTACCGAGTCAAATACGGCACGGCACTCCCACGCGAATCCCCCGAACTGTTCCTTGATTATCGTTATCGTTATTTGGGGAAATAGAGATGAGGATTAGGGACAATTTTTTTTTTTTTTAATGTCATCCCCTTCCCTTCTTTTCTCCTTTGTCTTATCGGATGTCTCGCGACTACTTAACTATAGCGATAATTCAAAATCTCTTTATCATTAACCATAAAAAGTAAAAAAAGACACTTACCAAATCAACTCAATTCATGATAATTCGATCATCATTTGGCAACATTAAGAAGCAATAAGCTTTTTCTTAAATTGAGGTGTGGGACAAATGATTCGCGAATATCATTAGTCACGAGCACATGCCTTTATTTGATTGGAACTCGAAAATAAAATTGTTGAGGAAAAGCAACATCGTGGTGGCAATCAAAATGGGTGAGCTAGAAAGCTAGAGAAGGGTAAATGGAGTTTGGTTTTTTTACTGGAACGTAAATGGATTATTAATCATGAATTAGTCGGGGGGGAAACCGAAGAAGGGGCAAATTAAGAAACACTGGGATGAGGAGGCGGATGATGATGAAAACGAGGGTGGAAGTGGTGCATTTACGAGTTTAGTGCAATGATGGTGGGGAAAGAGCGGGGGGCTGTTTTCTTTCCTTCCCTTTCAGCTTAGCTGGGAACAACCTTTGATGGGAGTAAAATTCTAGTTTGGCACGTCAACATCGGATTGGTCAATACATTTGAAAGCCAGGGGGGGGCGCATTCGACGCAGGTCGCTTGGCCCGGTTTTGAAACCGCCGCCGCAGCAGCAGCAAGCAATGTTTGAATCCAATATTTAAACTAGTAGCTAGAAAAGAAGAAGTAGAAGGAGAAGAAAAATTCCCCCCCAGGCGGAACGCCACAGGCAACGCAACACCACACAAACCCCACCCTCCTAACGCTTCAAAAACACGAGCCACCTTTTTCCGTCTCCCCTGTCTTCCTCGATACCGCGTCTCCCCCTCCTCCCCCCCCGTTTTATTTTTTCTTCCCAAGACTTGACCTTCTCTCTCGCTATCTATCTCTCTCTCATCCCCTCTTCTCTGAGACAGACGCGACGCGTTAAAACGAGGGCAGACCAGACGGCCTGCGCTTCCTCTTCATCCAGCGCTCAGGCAAGCGAGCAAAGCAAGCCAAAGCCAGGCACGCTCTGTTTTCTGCTCTCTGTCTGTTTCTTGGTAAATGGCCAAACCCAAGAAGAAGGTCTCCTACATCTCAGTCCCTTCCCAGATCATCTCCTCTCTCTCCTCCTCCTCCCTCCAGTCCCTCCTCGTCTCCCCCACCAAGTCTTCTTCCCAGCCTTTCTCCTCCTCCTCCTCCTCCTCCTCCTCTTCCTTTTCCTTCTCCTTCCCTTCCCTCTCCTACAAAAGCCCCCGACTCTGGTTCTTGGCTCTCTTCCTCGTCGGCCTTCTCGGCATGCTCGTGGTGGGCTTCAACCTCGATCCTCTCACCCCTTTCTCTCCATACCCCTGTCCCACCTCCGATGGCTTCTCCAGATCGCAGCTCGGCATCTCCTCCACTGTCCCCGACCCCAGCGCTCAGACCAGCCAGGTTCTGAATAGCATTGAGGAACGACAGCCCTCCATTTCCAGAAATGCCAGCTTTCACGAGGAGAGTGAGTTCTGGAAGCAGCCGGACGGCCTGGGGTACCGCCCCTGCTTGGAGTTCACTCAGGAGTACAGAAAAGCTAGCCCGGGGATAGTGAGGAACCGGAGGAAGTATCTGATGGTGGTGGTCTCTGGTGGTATGAATCAGCAAAGGAACCAGATTGTGGATGCTGTGGTCATCGCTAGGGTTCTTGGAGCTTCTCTCGTCGTCCCAATCCTGCAGGTCAATGTCATCTGGGGAGATGAAAGGTCTCTTCTTGCCTCAACCTCTGCTCTGCATCTCGGATTTCTCTCTTTGCCTGATCTATTATATTCAAGTTGCGGACGATGCATCTTGATCTCGTACCATTTGGTTCGACTCGATTTGTTTGGGGCTCAGTCCAGTTGTACTCGTGCTCGGCTTTCTGAGTCTCTTCCTTCTTCACAGAAGCTCCTTGGACATTAGTATGCACCCCTCCATGTTCTAACGTTTGCTTTCTCGTTTGATTCTTGCAGTGAATTCTCTGATATATTTGATTTGGATCACTTTAAGAGGGTTCTCGCCGATGACGTCCATGTAGTTTCATCGCTGCCATCCACACACATAATGACACGCCCGGTGGAGGAGAAGCGGACTCCTCTTCATGTCTCCCCTGCTTGGATTCGTTCGCGGTACCTCAAAAGGGTAAGAATCTGCACTTTGGATTTCAGCATTATATCTTGACTTCCAGTTGTTATATGACTAGTTTTTTTTATAAGGGGCAAAACATATGAGAGGAGAATTCCCCGGTCGCTATGAGTGGGCACTTCAACCCACATTTTTCATGTGAAAGATTCTAAGGACTGAAAAGCAGGGTGGGCCTTGTAACAGTGGCTTTTGTGTGAATCTACAACTGTTATGCGATGGCAGTTGCAGAAGCATAACAGTTTACCAAATGGAAACATCCTTTCCTTCTTTCCTTTTGGTCCACGGAGTTGTCATAATCTATTCAAGTTAGGAAGCTATATCTCATAGATAAAATGAGCTTTGTCTGTTGAGTTCTTAGGAAAACATGCTTGGGCAAATGGGCCAACTGATTGAAGAGACAGCCCTATCATGGTTACATATCTTGTGGGATGGTATCCTGTGTATCAGACATGTATTGGGCACCACGTGTCACCCTGTAGAGTTTTTATATTTTGAAGTTCCAACATATAGCCGATTTTCCTTTTGTCACACATGGCTTTTCTTCTCAGAAAATCGATTATCATGCTTTACTTACACATTGGCAATGTATTCAATGCATGAGATACTTTCTCATCAAATTGACTCCAGCAGAATGGATGTTGCCTGGAATATATGCTTGGGGACCACATGGTAGACAAATTGAAAATTTTGTGTAGTTCACCGTTTTGGTGCCTTTGTTAAGTTTACAGAGAAAATTTTCACTTTGAGGTTAAAAAGTCTAGGTCGTAGGAAATATATGAATATGGATCCTTAGATAGCTTCCGTTGCTTCTGCAGCTCAACAGAGATGGTGTTTTGCTCCTGCGAGGTTTAGACTCGAGGCTATCTAAGGATCTTCCTTCAGATCTCCAGAAGCTGCGATGCAAGGTAGCTTACATTCTGCACTACATTTCAAATTTTTGTTCAGATGTTTGTTGTTGTTGTTGTTGTTGTTGTTACCAAAGGAAGATTCTTGAAGTCTAGGCTAGAAATGCTGTGGATTGCAGTGCCTATTGTGCATTTGTATAAGAGCTCAGTATGCTCCCCATGGTTCAAAAGAGTCTATGCAATAAAATTAGTCGGAAGGCCTGATAGTCTGTCTGTGGTTTTCTCAAATATAGCTAAGCTCAACTAAGTCAGATACACTATAGAATCTGATTTCTTATTTATTTGCAACAGGTGGCCTTTCATGCATTGAAGTTTGCTTCGCCAATTTTGGAAATTGGTAGCAAGATTGCAGAGAGGATGAGCAGCAAAGGGCCTTACCTAGCTTTACATCTAAGAATGGAGAAGGATGTGTGGGTGAGGACTGGTTGTCTTCCTGGTTTGAGCCATGAGTATGATGAAATAGTAAGCAATGAGAGGAAGCAGCGGCCAGAACTTCTCACTGCAAGATCAAACATGAGCTACCATGACCGAAAGTTGGCTGGTCTCTGCCCATTGAATGCATTGGAGGTCACCAGGTGAGTGCTGAAATTCGATAATGAATTACCTTGAGAGTGCCAGTGGCTTATTGTGCACTGATTTTTTCTATGCTCCCCATATCATCAATTTTTGTTGACATTATTCGATGAAATTTGATGTGTCTGTTAGGCTGCTTAAAGCTCTAGGAGCCCCAAAAAGTTCACGGATCTACTGGGCTGGAGGGCAACCACTGGGTGGTAAAGAAGCTCTGAGATCATTGATTGAAGAATTTCCTCATTTATATAACAAGGAAGATCTTGCTTTACCTGGAGAACTAGAGTCATTTGCCAACCGAGCCTCTTTTATGGCTGCCATAGACTACATAGTCTCCGAGAGGAGTGATGTCTTCATGCCATCCCATGGTGGGAATATGGGGCACGCCATCCAGGTTTGCATCTAGATAATAATTTCACTCCTTTCTTATTTATCGGACTTGGTCCTTTAACTGTCATGCTATAGTCTTTTGACCAAAGTACACTCCGACGGTCATGAAACTTGGAATTACTTAGTGCCTTGGCTGGATTTTTGAGTCTCCACTATGTTTGTACCATTCAACACATTTGTTGATCTCCAAGAGAATGGACAGAAAGACAAACTTTAGGGTTCTAAAACTAAATTCTTTACTAATCCCATTCACATTGCATGGACTACTGCAGCTGCAAGAGTTACATAGCCTTTACTTTTTTGAGAAATTTAAGGGGAGTTGTTGCCAATGAAAGCAAACATACAAACTGTTTATACCTGGAAATCCACGCGATAAAGTGCCTTTAAATTTTACATTGTGGAAAGAGGGAATTCTCAAAACCTCTGCAATCTGAAAATTTCAATGACTAGGACTAAATCTGAACATGGAAAGTTTTCATGAGTTTTAATTGGTGGTGTTTCTATCTAAACAGGGACACAGGGCTTATTTGGGGCACAAGAAGTATATAACACCAAACAAAAGGCAGATGCTTCCTTTTTTTATGAACTCCTCTATTCCTGAAGAAGATTTTAACAGAATCATCAAAGAATTGCATCGGGATTCATTAGGGCAGCCCGAACTCAGAACAAGCAAAAGTGGAAGAGATGTTACCAAGTACCCTGTCCCCGAGTGTATGTGCAACAGCTCAAATAAGACTCATTCGTCAATGTGACAAGTGAGATACCCAAGAGGTTGGGGTTGATGCTTCATAAGAAAAGAAATTAGGTTTGAGCAGATTGATCTGGGTTAGAGCCCCTGGAGAACCTGGTAGGGCAATGACGATCCTTTGAACTGTCATCAGAGATAGACAAGTTTGGTGGACCTGAAATTTGTGCCATGCATGATGAATGAAGCTGCTCATCCATGAGATATGAGAATAAGATCTCTATACTGCATTATTTTTCATTCTTTACTTTAGAGTAGGTATTGTTGTATTTTGATCATTCTTTGTAGTATTCCAAATAGCATTATATCGCATCTCTAAATGTAAATGTAAATATGTAGTACTTTGTATAGAATAAAATAATAATTAGGATTTTGCTGTACCACACTTGACGGATTTACTTGAGTTATAGCTTTATTATCGCAGTTTCAGATAGATGCCTTTCGGTCTACAGGATGGTGCTATTTGTGCTTGTTGGGAGCACGAAACCTGCGGTTAGTAAATTATGTGGCATGAATAAGAGGGATGGCATAATTGACAGGTAGTATAGAAGCTGCACGAGATAAGTGATGTGCATTGTGCAGTGCCTAGTCCAATGCGCGATATTCTGTGGAAAGGTCATAAATTGGTCTGGCCTGTCATTGAGACTGAGTGTCGTGGACTGGAGTTAAGTCCATGGTACGAGTCATGAGAACTCTTTCAAGAGGCCTACCGTGAAGAACAATGCTCACTGGTCGGTGCTGACAGTGCTTTCTACTGGGGCAGCTTCAAATTTGTTCAATAAAGACTGTCTATAAGCTGCCCGAATGCATTCCATCTTTGTTAAACGTCCAAATGCCTAAAAAATTGCGGTAGCTGAAAGGCGTTCCATTGGGAAATAAAAAATCCAGAGTCAAACCCTTCAAGTGTAAATGTCACCTGTGCAAATGAAGAAGTCCCTGGAAAAGACTTGAACAAGTTTTTCCGCCTCCATGGGCAGCTAGTCGCACCTTTTTTTAACTTAAGAGTGCTTCGCCTTGGGCTGCAAGAACTCCTTGATTTTGACTAATTTGTCTTAGACAATTCATTTATTCTAACACGTTCATGTAATTTAACTGACCAAGTCAGACGCTCTTGCTTGACAGTTCACGGTTGAAAATACCAAGTAGGGCTTGTGTTTCTTGCAGCTCCTATAGCCCCCACTGACAGCATGTTAACTCTGGCAGGCCTGACCTTTTTTTTATGACATCTTTATTGCTTCGGTCGCATTTCTCTTTCCTTCTCTCAGACTTGCTCATCTTGCAGGAATCTGTTAATCTTCGGTCGCATTTCTCTTTAATCTTCAAAAAAAATTTCAATATTAACAGATAAAGGGATAGTCTTGAATGGATGTGAAAAGTACTTCTTTGTTGGTTTGGGATGTCTCTTATATAATGATTTTGACGGTACCAGTTCACTCATCTGTTTGTTTAGCTTCAGAACATCACCGTAATCAATGGGTGCATGCATCTATTTCTTTTGTATGTATATGTATGTTTTTTAGTAGTTGGTATCCAACTTCCTCCATGAAGCTTAAATAGGACGCCCTCAAGTAAGGCTTGGTTGCTGGCGATTTACACTCTTGACCACGTAACTGATTTTTAAATACAAGAGGCTGTGCTAGTATACTAATTCTTCTACGATTTTCTCGCGCTCTGCACATCCGTTGGTCAACTAAAATACCCACTTCACTTTGAATAAAATAGATGGAACAGGGTAGTCTGCAAGCAACACAACTAGCGTTGTGCCAATATATTAATTCTTCTTCGATTTCTTACGCACTGCAAATCTGATATTCGACTATGGTACCCATTTCACTCTGAATAATGTAGATAGAAGAGAGTAGTCGCAGGCAAACCCAAGTAGCAATTTGTTGGGTGATGGGTTCTTGCGGTAAAAATAGAATGGAGCGTAAGTCAGACTTGCAGCTATTTACACTTCAGGCACCAGTATTACCATGTTCATGTCCTTTGCACCGGGCTGCAATCTGATCTTCATCCTGTTTCCTCATGATCTAGCTAGGAGCTTGCGACGTCGTCCCAAAGAAAGGATTCTCAAATAACATTAAATGACTTACAAATACGATGTGGAGTTCTACTTAAGTTGCAATTTGGGTACAATCTGACTGCTGTGATTCCGATTTCCAGACAGATTGGAAGACGAACAATATCAAGAAAACAGTTGGTGCTGGGAACACGGGTCGGAGCTGCATCTGCAGGGCTTGTCATCGGGGAGAGCTTGGTGGGAAAGAAGGAGAGTAGAGTACGACGGAAGATTGTTGTGGTCAGCTACAACCGGGAGAGAGATGAGTTGACGGGGAAGTACGACATGACGATCGGGGCGGCGGCCTTGGATTTACTATTGACTTTGGATGGGAGCGGCGGGACTTTGTCGGAGGAGGGATGGTCATTCACCCTCTTTGAGGAGGAGGAGGGCGTGAAGCAACCGAAAATGGCTCGAAATGAAGGCATTGGGGGAATGCACGACCTCTATTTGTTTTGATGGGTAAGTGAGGAAGATTGCGTTTGGACTCTCTTATATCAATTCACACTGAGGAAGGGTGTTATTTATAAGGGAGAGACGAAGCACCGAAGCTTGCAGAGCACGACCTCTGACTGGAGCTTGCAGAGCACGGCTAAGAATGCCCCCCCGCGCATTTCTTATTCAAGCCGTTATGCCTTTTGCCAGTTATTTTACTCCAACCATTTCTTCTTCTTCTTCTTCTTCTTCTTCTTCATTTTAAAACACAGGCGTGACTGGATACCTGGGAGATTGTTGGGCCGTAACATTGCTTGACGGACCCAAGGAAAGGCCCATGAGCAGACCACGTAAGTATATTGGGAAAACCCGTCTAAAAAGGGTCCCTTTGTCCTAGTTTTTATCCTCACCTTCCCCTTTATATTCCCTCCTCTCCCCATACCGAACTGCGAAACCCTCTCTCGCCCTCTCTCTCTCTCCCGCCCTCTCTCTCTCTCCAGCAGAAGAAGAAGAAAAGAGAAGGAGAAGATGCCGTTGAAGTTGGTGGATGCGACGGTGTCGAGCTTCGACGCGGTGTTCGATAAGTTCAGATCGGAAGCCCCCAACCACAATGCCAACCTCATCCTCTTCTTGGCTGACAAGGACCCTTCCACCTCTCTCAGCTGGTGCCCTGGTTTGTCCCTCCCTCCCTCCCTCCCTCTCTCCCTCTCTCTCGTCCTTATCAATTGTCGCGTCTCTGATTCTCATGCTACTTCTCTCTGCCTCTGCCTCTGCCTCTGCCTCTGCCTCTGCCTCATGTTAATTATAATTTTACGCTTACGATCACGACCCATCTGAGATTCCTCTTCTTAAAAGGAGCGCTTTTATTTATTGAGAGATGCCATTTTCTTTTGGGGGGAGGGCAATAACCTATTCCCGCAATTGCTGATGTAGTTGCCACAGGCGATATCGGTCGGATGGTATCCTCGTTGCTTGGGTAATATTGTTCATGGATTCTGTTACCTACCCCTAGCACCACCTTACCTTGGGTTCTTGTGTGTTTAAAGTCCACGGCGAGATTCAGATTTCAAAAGCTGGAAAAGCTTTTGCGTTGCTGCTTGTCATTGGGATATTGCGTCGCCTTTTTGAAAGAAAAGAAAAAGGATTCTGGATTCTTGCACCTCTGGTCAAGATAAATAGCCTCCTTATCCCCGCGTCTGCGCCGGCATTTGCATCATAGCCCATTTCTTGATACTTCAACCCTGCTTCACTAGTGTCCTACAGATCCAGGATCAAACCTCATCCTTAATTCTCAGTTGTCCACCTGCTATGCTGTGTCGTTGAGCCTGCTGGCCGGGGGCAGCCGTGTAGCTGATGTAGTTACTTTGTCATTAAGGAATTCATCAAAAGGTCCCAGTTCCGATGTCTTAAAAGTAGGCATTTCACCTATCTAATAACTGGTCAGTCGAGCGTAGCAGAAATTTCGGGATAAGTCCGCTGCCATTTTGGCACGTTTAAAAAGAGGCTAACAGTTTGTCGTGACTCGTGAAGGAGCACTACTTTGTGAATTTTCTATGGTATTATCCAGTATTTTCAAAACCATCTTCAACTCCACTCAGATGTTCGGAGAAACTAACCGCTACTTCTGAAGTGCAAAGCAGCAGTTTAGATGCCCGATCCCCAGTTTTTTACTGGACTCTTTTTGTGTCGAAAGATTATGCTTTGATGAGCGTTGTGGATTGAGCGAACTCATTCTGCGGCATCCTTTTCGGGGTTCATAGTCAGTCTCCTTTAGTTCTATAGGATGCCTGTCCCTGGCATCGAATGAGCCAAACGTTGGTGTTAAACAATCGGGGATATAACCTACCAAAATGTTAAACAAAAGGGATTGGGATAATTTTTTGAATGGACTGGACTAACGAAGTTAGACGGTCCACATCTTTTGTGGTATTTGTGGCATCTTGTCATTCTCACTCCTTTTGTGCCTCATCAGATTGTGTGAGAGCTGAACCTGTGATCTACAAAAAACTGGAAGCATCATCGGATAACATAGCGCTTCTGCAAGCTTATGTTGGAGACCGACCTACTTGGAGGAATCCCCAGCACCCGTGGAGGGTAGACCCCAGATTCAAGCTTACTGGAGTTCCGACGCTGATGCTGTGGGAGGATGATGCGGTCAAAGGCCGACTTGAAGATCACGAAGCCCACATTGAGCGCAAAATAGATGGCCTCGTTGCCGGGAAATGAGCTGTCGTGCTTTTACATTTACTGAATAGGGTTCTGACTTTTCAAAAATCAGTTCCATTTAATAAACGGTGCTTGATGTTGCATCACTGAGTTATTATTAAGTTGTCTCTAGTATGATTCTCCTTGATGGGGTTAACCCACAGGTCTACCTAAAGTAGCTGAATGAATTGCACCAAATCTGCCCCCTGCATTTCCTCTGTTGCTATTGAGCATGCACGTAATCCTTCCCAAACTTATGTGTGGATTTACACGAGCATTTGCCGTCCCCAAAGCTTGGGGGATCAGAATTCATCCTTCCTGGATCTCCCGTTCCTATCGTTCCCTTGCTAATCGATTTTCTCAGACCTTTCTGTCTATGGGGTATCTGATCAGTGCTGCAAATTACTAGGTGCGACCAAGCCGATATGTGGTATCTAGGCTGGTATAGATTGAGAATGTGGGTATGTGCTAACTGATGGATCCGTGTTTGGCGTAGCTTTGCCAATCGACTTCCGGCCCACAAAAGTTTTCCGCTTAAAATTCATGTGTTTGCTAAAATGGTTTTGATAGCCTATTTGTGGCCTTCAATCTAGCGTTGGCATTCTGGCTTCCTCGACATGGTGAAAGGGTAAGTTTATGATTTTTTTTTTCCTATTTTCCATCTTATCCCCAATTCACTGATTATATTCCAATTTTTTTAGACCTTGCCAATTTTTTTTATTTTTTTATAATCAACTCCGATGACTTTCAATAAATGCTCATTCAAGCCTCTCCGTTTAGATTTCATCAATGGGCTGGGCAGGCCGCAGTGTAAGATCCATTCCATAGGCCCACCATGATTAAATTAAATTAAATTAAATTAAATAATCATTTACATTTCTATGCTAAAATCCACTGAGTCTAGGCGGGACCTAAAAGTCCATGCCTCAGGCCCATATTAATTGGATAATTTTGTGATCTTCAATATAAAATTGATCAGGCCCGAACGGTCCAGATTTATGACTTGGGCCTATTTATGTCGCATTTTTTTTTATCAAGATAAAAGAGTATATGGAAATTCTAAAATGAATTACTTGGAATTTTTTTTGCTTTTTTGGTCGAAGAATTACTTGGATTTTTTTTTTTTTGGTCGGTGAAGAATTACATGGAATTGACAAATAGCTAATTGTTACCGCTGAGATGTATTTTTATTTTGTTTTGTAAATTTTGACATCCTAGGATTTTAAACCAGCGGCGTAGATCGAAGTTAAACGGTTTAAGGTTCCAGATTTCTTTCGGGGTTAGTGGTTTAAGAGGTAAAGCTCAAGAGCAGAAACATGAACGGCTGAGATTAAGATGAACAGAATCCAACGGTGGAGAAGCCGGTAGAGCCACAGAACGGTGCTAGGGTTTTGAGTTTTGCCTGGCCATACTTAAGCGAAGCAAACCCTTCCTCATAGCGGTGCT
Source organism: Eucalyptus grandis (assembly GCF_016545825.1). NCBI lineage: Eukaryota > Viridiplantae > Streptophyta > Magnoliopsida > Myrtales > Myrtaceae > Eucalyptus > Eucalyptus grandis. The sequence goes on along the minus strand of NC_052618.1, from coordinate 60,061,576 downwards.
GCAGCCTCAGCGAGCGAGAGCAAGAGCGAGAGAGAGAGAGAGATCAGAAATGGCGCCGAAGCAGAGCAGGAATCCGGAGCTGATCCGAGGGGTCGGCAAGTTCTCGAGGTCGAAGATGTACCACAAGAGGGGCCTGTGGGCCATCAAGGCCAAGAACGGCGGCGTCTTCCCCCGCCACGATCCCGTCGCCAAGCCATCCCCCGCCGCCGCCAAACCCTCCAAGTTCTACCCTGCTGACGACGTCAAGAAGCCTCTCCTCAACAAGCGCAACCCTAGGCCTACCAAGCTCAGGTTCGCACATGACTTTTGACCGTCCGCCTCTTTCCTTTCATCTTATCGAGTATGCTTGAGGATTTTGTTTGTTGCGAGTATGTCTGGCTGAGAGGAGGGATGTTTCTAGATAGATTTTTTTGCGAGCAAAACTGACTTTACCGCGACCCTTGCGGATTGCCATAAATAGGCACCCTGCTTACAGCTAAGCTGCTGCTGATATAGTGGGTGAAGTTCAATCTCGTTTCCTTTTTCCGGGTTGTCCTCTTCGACGACATTGGCATCGGTGTTCGGTTATTGTCCCATTGGGACTCTGGCCTGGTTCTTGATTGAGCGATGACTTAAGTGCTGGTCGGGTGCTTTTGCCTGCTGTTTAAGCATTTCATTTTGTTCCTATTTGTAGGGCAAGCATCGCCCCCGGAACTGTACTAATTATACTCGCCGGGAGATTCAAGGGAAAGAGAGTTGTGTTTCTGAAGCAGCTCTCCTCCGGATTGCTCTTGATTACTGGTTAGCCCCTTATATCCTCCCCTGCTTTCGTGCTTTATGTATCCTTGTCCTACCTTGCGGTCCATCTTTCTTCTTGTCTTTACTGTTTTTGTCACTGATGTATTGGGTGTCCCGCAATCAGTGCTGTGCTTATTAGCTCTATCACCTTGCTTGTATGCTTCCTGAACGCATTTTATATTGCAGGGCCATTCAAGGTCAATGGTGTGCCCCTAAGACGGGTGAATCAGTCTTATGTCATCGCGACCTCCACAAAGGTCGATGTGTCTGGAGTTAATTTTGAGAAGTTTGATGACAAATACTTTGCTAAGAAGGTTGAGAAGAAGAAAAGCAAAGGGGAAGGCGAGTTCTTCGAGGCAGAGAAAGAGGTTACTTTTCTTCTCCACTCAAGATATCTTTTTCCCTTGTATTTTAGATGTTGTGGCTCTCCTGCACTCCCCGATATTTGTGTAGGTTCTTACCTATTCTGATTCTGATATTTAGGAGAAGAATGTCCTTCCACAAGAGAAGAAAGATGATCAGAAATCTGTGGATGCGGCATTGATAAAATCAATTGAAGCCGTGCCGGATTTGAAGACATACTTAGCTGCCAGGTTCTCCTTGAAGGCAGGCATGAAGCCGCACGAGCTGGTCTTCTAGACAGCGTGAACTGTTTTTGGTTTTCCAACTTTCTATATATTTCTCTCCAAATTTTGAGTTGGCTTGGAAGACAAGACTGCTTTAAGATTATTGATTTTAGTAGGAATCTCAATGTTTGTTATGTAGTCGAATTTGGTTGGATGGATTTCTGTTTTCCATCTTTCCCTCCATTTGAGTCACGAGTTCACGATTCCAAGTAAATCCCATATGCCGAAATTGATTCTTTTCCCCCCAAATGTGGAAAATTCAATGGGCTATGCTGTGCTCATTTTCATGTCTTAGGTGCGGGGTTTTGATTAAAACCCAGCACTTCATATTTGGATTTGGGGACCTGAGTGCGGTGTCCATTCTCCGAAGGTGTTTGCTTGTTTTAGCATTTGAGGACTTGTGAATATATGTGGTCACTTTGACTAGATGGGGTAAATCAGGAGTTGTATGGGTTGCTGAGATAGGAAGGTGCCTATCCTTGGTTGTTGTGACGTAGAGGGTGACTGAACTCGGGAGGGGAGCTTCTTTTCTCTACTGCTACGCAATCGATCACCAAACATGTTCCACTTTGTTTCTTTCTATATGTGGAAATCGCCAGGTAGCGGAGATCATTCCTTCATCGAGGAATGATTTACGTATACATTATTTTGCATTCAGGAGATGGGCCAATGTTTCCCAGTAAGATGGCTTATTCTATCTCACCAGGCTTGCCACGGCAGTAATTGGGTGTATATAGGGCATTGTTTTGACGACCGTGCGAGACACGTATTGGTCAACTTTCATCGGAAAGATTACCGTGTGTCAATTTCGTTGTTTTGGCAACCGAAGTAAAGTAAGAGTTGCTGACCTCACTGTGTTCCGGTTTTAATTTTATGGTCGGTTAGCATCATTCGATGATATACTTCTCCTTTTAAGAATGAAAGAGGGGAGAAAGGAGGTTCATGAGGTTTTCTTTCCCCTTTCTTCACTAATTTTGAAATTTCGAAAGAATGTAACTTGAGATGTTCTTGAATCTTGCCCTCATTGGAATGAAAGCGAGAACGCACGAATTGTGCAGATTGAAAAACGTCCAAGGGTAACAAAAACGTGTCGTGCGAAATTGGTGGAACGACTTCTCTTGATGGACAATTACAGCTCAGTTCGTCAGCGTAATGATCAACAATATGGGTCGGCCAATTCGGTGTGTGCAAGTAAAAAGGATTTAATTGGATAAAATTGAGATCATCGTAGGGACTGGAATAGATAAAATTGCGGAAATTACGAGAGAAAAAAAGTGAAGGTTTTCCCTGAGCAGAAAGGGGGGGGCGGCTTCATGAAAATTCCCACGCCACGAACCAGAAAACGTCGACCCGGAGAAGCGCCTCCGGTCATTTCTCTCTCTCATATATATATATATATATATACACACAAGGGGTCAATCGTCGTCCCTCTCTGCGTCGTCTCCTGTCTCTGTCTCTCTGTGTCTGCGAGGTGCGGTTGAGACGGGAGGACTAGAACGTTCCAATCCCCGGCGGGGTTTGATTAGGGTTTTGGCCAGGGGTTTTAGGAGAGGCATCATCATCATCATCATCATCATCAACCCCCACTCCCTCCCTCCCTCCCTCCCTCCCACAGTGTTGGGTCTCTTCCTCGCGAGCGTTTCCAGCTTCCTCGGGGGAACACCAGCCACGCCGCCGCCGCCGCCGCCGCCCAAATGGTTCGCTCCAATGGCGCCAGGCTCCTCCATTTGTTCGCTCGCCGCTCCCTCTCCTCCAGCCTCTTCAGCGACTCCACCCCCTCGGTACGCTCTCTCTGTCTCTCTCTCTCTTTCCCCCACGCTCCCCCCTCATTTCGCCTATTCCTTAACGTTGCGAACTCAAGTGTGCGTACGCACGCTCGTCTGCCCTTGCCCCCTTGCAGATAATCAATTCGGTGCTCCGAGGCGATCCCAGGAGATTCGGTACTGGATCTTGGGCGGCTCCTAGGATTTCCCCTGCAAATGGTGCCTTCTCTCTTCCCCACAGCTTCGCTTCTCCCCCTCCCCGCTATTTTAGTCGCTCCTTCGTTTCCGTTGGTCGTCATTCCCTCGGGCCTTCTTTGGTGACGCAGGCAATTTGAGGAGTTCTTTTCTCTTGCGTGCCTCCAATTCCAATTGGGGTTCTACGAGATCAATTCATGGCACCGGTAACTCATCTTCTTTTCCGAGTCTTTCCCTCATTCCCCTTGCTATCTTATTACTCGTGAATTGTTTCGACACTATGAAACTAAAGATCTCTATTGACAAGACTCTTTATGATTATCTCGTTGAGCCATATGTTTAGCTGGCGCATTCCTGTTTGACCTCCAACCCCCCTTCCCTACAGATGGGACTCATTTTTCAGTTGCCAATTTTTTCTTGAAAAATTGATATTAACGTCATCATTATTTCCTTCTTGAGCTTCTTTGCATCATAGTGTCTCCATCCCATGTGCTTGCTTCTGTCTCCGCTCTCTATCTTGTGTTAATATCGTTTTTTTTTTTCTTTTTTCTTTTTTCTGTTGAACCAGCAATTAGGTATGCCCCGGATTATTATGAAATACTTGGCGTAAATAAGGATGCGGGTCCTTCTGAAATCAAGAAAGCATACTATGGGGTATGTTCATGTCCTTGATTTGCTGTCTACTTCCTCATTTCAATTTCTTCACCTCTTTGGTCTTTCTGGGGATATGGTTTCGGTTTCTTTGTTCGGATGTAGCTTTTTTTTGCATGGATTCTTCTTTTGATATCATCTCCCTTTTTCTCCACTTTCCAAATAAGTAGTTTAATCCTGTTTACTGTTCGGCAGCTAGCAAAAAAACTCCATCCAGATACTAATAAAAGTGACCCCGAGGCTGAAAAGAAATTTCAGGAAGTTTCAAAAGCTTACGAGGTAAGTCTTTTAATATTTATTGACTGGCCATTTCAAAAGCTTATGAGGTAAGTCTTTAATATTTATTGACTGGCCGACAATGGAGTGCATCCATTCTCGTGAAAGAAATGATAAATTTATTTTGTTTGCAGGTTTTAAAAGATGAAGAGAAGCGACAGATCTATGACCAGGTGCTAGAAATTGGACTGCTTTTAAGTTTGCACACATGATAATATCTTGTTCACCCCCTTGTGTTAGAGAGTTGGAACCCAAGTATTGACTTGTGGTGATTAGTCTCAATCTCTCCCGTTATCATGTCTGTTGTTACAAAATAGTATCTGATTTAGATTTAAGCCGAAATTTGTAGCACACTGAGTTTGAGTAATGAAAGGTGCTTCCATCATCCTTCCTTTCTGATAGTCGGAATAGTGTGATAGCCATGTCTGAAAAATATCGCAGTGGATTTTTTACGCTTATCTAAGGATGGTAGAAATTGTTCTAAGTGTTATTGTCATTCACTACCATAGACGTGACTAACATCCCAGAGTGATAGATTTTGGCCTCCTTTAGTTCATTTTCATGCTTGCTCATGGGCCTTCTGAAGAAAAAAGTCACTTTACCTCCTGCTTAGTAAAAAATGCTTTGTGTTGAAAAATCTGGAGGTTTGGTATCTATTAGGTGTCTTGCTTATCTTGGATCCTTTGACCTTCTATCATGGAGTACTCTTTTAGTCAGATTGAATTGAAACTGTCTCTGAAATGATTTGCTTCTTCAGTTCTTAGTGTAGCTTGTTGCTTCTCCTTTTACAATTTTAGCTCTATATTTGTGAAAATCTTCATGAGCAAAGAATTTTCGTCTTACAGAAGGTCTTCTGTGACCGTAAGTTTGAACATCTGTGTTCTTGATACATGCTAGATTGCATGCGTGAGTCCTAACCACCTGCCTTAGAAATGAAAGAAAATTGTTTATTCTCATGGTTGCCTCCTGCTGATTTTTTATTCTATCCTGTTTATTGGAGTTTCAAGGAAAAGATTCCAATAATTATTGTAAAAATCATACTGTTATGAGCTTATTCTTGTTTAATTGATTGTTGCATGTGTATGGCTTATCTTTGACTTTATTTTCTAGTTATGCTCTCTTCCATATCTCCTTTGTGGCATCTGTTATACGGAATGAGTATGCATGATGGTGTGCTATAAATTTTCAGGTTGGCCATGAAGCTTTTGAACAGCAAGGGAACCCTGACTTTGATTCTGGATTTCGCGGATTTAATAATCCATTCGATGATATTTTCAATGGAGATGTAATAATCTTCTTCTAGTTGGCTGCATTTACTTGTTGTATTTCTTGTAAAATTTCACAAGAGCTGATAGAGATGTCTTGCTTATTTTTTGAGGGCTGAGCTGCTATTGTTCTATCCAGCTTTTCTTGTTTGGATACTGCTGAATTCAAATTTTTCAGTCAACAAATTGACAGCATCTTAGTGGAAGTGTTGGAGGTTATTATGAATGCAAGTTAATTGCAAGTACAAAGATGAATTGCATAAATGATGTACTTGGGGGACTCGGCCTAGAATATTTACTTGGATGAGGCATGTTTAAGAAGCTTGCACCTGGCTATCGCTCACTTTTTCCTTGAGGGCATCCAGTTACTTTATGAATCTTTATTGTGTAGAACGACTTTATTTTGGTTAGGTGATTCTTGGTTAGTGTTGTCCTTGTCTTGTAAATTGATTATAATATTTCCAGTTGCTCAACTTTTTTATTTTCTGAGATCTGGTGCTGATCTTGACTGTTGAATTCTTTCTGCTGTGTAGACATTTTGCTTAATTTTTAACATTTACTTTTCAAGATTTTATTCTTTCCTGAAATTTAATGAATTCTTTTGCACATCTTGGGCGATTACTGGATGGAGAGCAGATATTCAATATATTTAGGCAAAGATTTGGTGGCCAGGATGTGAAGGTAAGTTAAGTTTTATCTGTCTGGTGCTCATCATATGTGTTCGTGTGTGTGAGTTTTAACTTTGCATATAACTATGATTCCATGTTTGCCCATAGGTTTCTGTTGAGCTGTCTTTCATGGAAGCGGTCCAGGGATGCACTAAAACAATTACATTTCAAGCCCCTTTAACTTGTCAAACCTGTGGTACATGTTTCCTCTTAATTTATTTGATGTCCTTATCCGCTAGCTTAGGGTTTTTTTTTTTTTTTTTTTTTTTTTTTTTTTGGGCTCCAATAGAAATATTGTTTACAAATTACTATTCCCTTCTTTTACCTTCTGTGTTTTGGCAGGTGGAACTGGTGTACCGCCTGGGACAAAACCAGAAAATTGTAGACGCTGTGGAGGTGCTGGGGAGGTGCTTTCTGATGACAATATGATTGGCTATTTGGATAGAGAAATTTTTTTATGTGGCTGAAGTATTCTTTTGCTTAATTGCAGACATACATGCAAAGAGGCATGTTTAGTATCCGTCAAACTTGTAGTCAATGCGGAGGATCTGGAAAAACTGTCTCGGTATGTGAATCGTCCTTATTCATGCACACATATTAAAGCTTTTCGGAGATAGCCAAACTGCTGCTTTGCACTACTAGGATTTGCTTGATAGTATGTTTGAATCAGTTGATTAATTGTATGTTTTCAGTATCTTGCTGCACTGGTTTTATTGTTGAGTCTGAACTCTAGAGTTATCTTTGGTTGTTTGACGTCTTTGTCTTTTATTGATGAGTGAAATTCTCCTAACTGATTAGAGAGGAAAGCTGCAGAATAGCTGTAAATGATGATTTCTTATGTATAGTGTCTAAACTCCAGAGGAACATATCTTTGGTTGCTCAACGTCTCTCTTTTCTTCAGAAGTAAGACAATTTTAATTGGTTATGGAGGAAAGATCTAGAATGGTGAGAAAAGACAGGCGTCTCATGTATGTGCGCGTGCATGCGTGCACACCCCCAAAAAAGGTGGAAACTGGGTATGTCAGAGTGACAACATGAGGTTTATTGCTTACATGGAATTGCAATATAATTTACTTGTTCATTTTGTGGATATGTTAGATAAATTGATAAACGGATGTTGCATTACCTTGGCGTATGGTCATGACTATATGGTTGTCCTTTTTCTGTCAAAGATGATGTGTTAGAACTTTTTTCTAACTTGCAAGTATAATTTCTAAATTGATTGCATTGATATCCTCTTTTTGTCTTTAAATTAATTTCTACATATCTTTACTAGCTTATTTTGCTTCTTAATTTGAATATTTGTGTTTTCTTGTATCAGAGCTTTTGCAAGACATGCAAGGGTCAAAGGATTGTAATGGGATCAAAATCAGTCAAATTGGATATCATGCCAGGTACTTTTACTGGATAAACTTAATTTGCTGGGAGCATGGTTTTTATGCTTCCCTTGTCAGATATGTCAGTGTTCAAATCCAGACCAGTCACAAACCGTTCAGGTTGGGGGTTGGCAGTTGAACCAGTGGTGATGTTTTCATGTTTACATGAGCACCAGGCGCACATCTGACCCTAGGGTCTAAGGTTCTAGTCCCTTTGGTAGCAGCTTTGTAATTTATATGTCAGTGTTCTAATGGGTCAGACAATCTAAGAAATCCCAATTTCAGCCCATCTGGAGTCAAGGCTAGAGATATGGTCTCATCTAAACCAATGTGCACAGTAGAAAAGCAAATCAATACCCAAGAGGTGAAGGCCCTAAAGTAGGGTTGGTCCTGTTTGGAAAGGTGGACCAGGTCACTCGTGCAGTGGTTGATATAGTAGTCATACCCAGGTTCTGGGTTTTTACCATAGCTGGTTTAGCTAATAACAGGACCGGACTACCAGCTGTTTCTCAGTTCAATCTGTCCAACTGGCCATCCAATCCAGGTTTAGGAACTACTGCCTAACCAATGCCCTGGAGGCTAAGATCAAAATCGGGTTGATTTAGTTTGAAGACATGGACTGCTTCACCATGCCGGGGTTGATTCGGTGGTCAATCCTCAGTTGGCCTGTGTTCTGACCATCACTAGTTTAGCCAAATACCGACCAGACTATCAGCTGGTTGTCAGTTCAACCAATTAATCTGACTACCCAGTCCAGGTTCAATGTCTGGGACAAAATATAAGCTTCTTTGCCTATATCTGTTGGATAGTCTTTTCTTCCCACAAATAGCCTCTTCTAAATCTTCTCGTAACAGGGACATATCATATCTTGGGTTTTTAAGCTGAATCAGAAGTAAGTAGATTTTTTTGTCAGGTGCCAGTGAGCGCTGATGAATTATAACAGTGTGTTGTGTGTGGGAACTCTTAATGACTAGAAAAGTGTTTTTGTTATTTTCTTTATCATTTTTTGTTGCAGTCGTCAGAATTGTAAACTGGGCATGGATAGAAAATGATGATTACGTGGAGAGTTGAATTCAGGAGTTTGTTTTAAGATGCTTTATTTTTCTCTCCCATCATTGACTTGTCACGATGGGTACCCTTCCTTCTGGGGAGTTGCTGGACTTGGGTATTACTGGGTAATCCCTAAATAAGCTTTTTATCAGTAATTATTGTCACTAGTTGACACTGTGCAACATAAACTCCTTTGGTTGAGCATGGTATGTTGCATGAAGTGAGATTATGTTGGCTTCTACTTGTGGGTGCAAACTTTTTAAATATCTGGAGGATGGATGCAGTGGATATCGTTTGAACGGGTTGTATTTTCTCTTCTGTTGCACATTTGTATAGATTGATAAGTTGAGGAGGTGGAGAGAGCAGATCCTTTTGCTGTCATTTATGTGATACCCATTAATGTACCTGTTAACTATACTGCTGATCTAGATGGTTGGCTCATGACAACACCTCGCTTTTTTTTAGGGGTAGATGACAATGATACCATGAAAGTGAATAGAAGTGGTGGTGCGGATCCCGATGGAAACCAACCTGGAGATCTTTACGTGACCATTAAGGTACTGGCAGTACACCTTAATTGCGTATTGTCTTCTGCTACTTTTGAAACGCCATCTGCTGGTCTAGACCATCTGGTTCCTGGAGATACGTAATTACCTTGAAATTGCACTCCTTGCAGGTCCGTGAAGATCCTGTTTTCCGACGAGAAGGTGCTGACATCCATGTCGATGCTGTTTTGGGAGTCACACAGGTGCAACTGCTCTACTATATTAACAGCATTTTGGACATTATAGTAATGGAAACTTTGAACCGTGTGAAATTATGGTAAAGCAATAACTTACTCTCCTGTCTTTGTCTGACTCATGATTTCAGAAGCTGGCTGTAATTAGAAAACCATAATTATGAGATCCTTTTTCTTCTACCTAAAGGTGTATCTTTGCATGTGCTGTTGATGCTTATTCATGCTAACGGGTGACTACTGGTTCTCTGCAGGCAATTTTGGGAGGAACCATCCAAGTTCCTACTCTGACAGGAGATGTGGTCCTCAAGGTCGGTCAGAATTTCAGTGGAACTTGGCTGACAGGTGTTGGCTTTATTGTTGTGCTGTTCCATTATCATGGCTGAACCAATGTTTGAATTTGACTTGCAGGTCCGTCCTGGTACTCAACCTGGTCAGAAGGTTGTTTTGAAGAAAAAAGGTAGAAATTTTCTTGATTTCCAATAAGCAAGTATTTTTCTAGTGGATAGGTTTGCATTTATATGTATGGTTTTGTAATTGCTACTTTTGTTGGAGCTTTACAGTTTAATTTTCATTTGAGAAAATATGCAGAAACTGTAATTTACTTGTAGCGCCAATGAATTCACTACCTTTGCGACATCTGTAAATTCTTTTCACATCATTTCTGCTTTCTGCTACACTTGCAAATGAGCAGATAATTATTTTAGTATACCAAAAGAGAAACCTCCATGTGTCAGGCTGGGGTACTATATGCAAACAGTGATTCTGTTCATTAATCCTATGTAGAACTTTACGTGCTCATGATAATCTTATCTTTGTGCATTTTTGACAGGGATTAAAACTCGAGGCTCTTTTTCTTTCGGTGACCAGTTTGTGCATTTCAATGTCAGCATTCCGACGTACGTTCTCTGTGTTTTGCTTGTGATTTGATGAGTCATCTAGTAGTACCCCTGGAAGTTTTGGATAGGGGGAGATAGGAGTAAGGTAACACGCATTATGCAACTTGTTGCAGGAATTTAAGCCAGAGACAAAGGGAGTTAATTGAAGAGTTCGCAAAGGAAGAACAAGGTGAATATGACAAACGTACAGCAGCTGGTGCGTCTGGCTAGGTGAAATGTCTACTTTCTTCCCTATCACTTGAGACTACATTGGAATGGAGATTGAAAAGGAGTTGTTGGTCTCTGCAATTTTGTAGGATGAAGTATTTCTGCTATTGATTACATTGACATCAAATGTATTTTGCTCAAAGTAATTGACACCTAATAGTTGAGGCAGAATTTCCCTCCGCATCGAAGGTAATGTTACTGTAAATATATAAACCGATCATAGTATTTGATAAACTAGGTAGTAGGAACATGTAAGTTCATTGAATGACTAAAATTCCTTGGGTGTACCACTGAGATTATATGGATTTATGCCTATGCACATTCTGATACATTTGGGTGGACCATAAACTCCATTTTGTTTCAATGGATGAGATCACTTGGAAAAGCTGTTGGCTGGCCGAGCTGGGCAAGCAACGCATTCTTAGATTCAAATGGTCGCAAGGTGCCATGGAGTTAACGTCTATCTTAGTCTCAGAGAACTTGTGAAACGGGCAAAGATCATGGAAAGAAAATGACACTGGTTTGTGGCATTTCGCCTAAGCCATACTTAAAGTTTGAGGAAGACATTAGAAAAAGGTTTTATCATTCAAAATGCAGCATAATAAAGGGTCTCTTTGGGCTTTCCCTCCTTTTCTGTGGATTTTTTCAGATTAATGATTAATTATGGTATCCGGGAAGCCAGTCATGACACATTATAGGAATGATGGTATACCGCAAGGCAGTAGTACTTGTCTCGGCCTGGCTGGAGCTGTACGGCTATGCTTGGAGAACACCCGCTCCAGTTTGGTGTTATTTCAGATCTCTCATATTAAATTTGAACATCACCCAATTCGAAGCTAAATGTGCATCAATTTAAACGCACCTACTGATTGCTCGAGAAAGAAATTTCAATTTGTGAAACTGGCCAGCTTTTTCCTGGGGGATCTTATTTTCAAATTGTCAATCTATGTCGAAGGAAAACTCCAGCGGTGACAGAGACACCCACATAAAGAAAACAAATGCACATTAATCTATGTAATCATCTAGGTCAAGGTCTACCTCCATATTTCAAGGCCGCCTCCTATTCCGTACGCTTGCCACCAGTTGGAACCGACAAGCTCATGACATCTTCATTGTCTCATCGATTCTCGGTCAATCCAGCATCCAATTCCTCAGACATTCTAATCTCTGCCTTTTCGTTTTGGCTAAGTACTACCTTATTTTATCTAGACACACGTACGAATCCGATAAATATGTTTTACTTCCCCTAAAGCAATTGCTTTGCATGGTTTACTCCCAATTAACGAATTCTCACGGCACTATAGGATTAGCGGTCCATTGCTTCACCCGGAAAGCATCAACCGATATGCCAGGGGGGGCTAGGAGAAACGGCTCCCCCAGCAACCAGGTGTTTCCTAAGTACTCTCTGATCATCGTTACACCCATTACTCAGGTGGTATAAATCTGCTTGCAAGACATCGTTTGAAGAACCAACAGAACCATGACCAACTCCATTAATAGGTAGTAGCATTTTTTAGAAAACGATCCATTCCATCAAATCTTTTACAAGGAAAATGAGAAGATGAATTCCGATACGAAATTAGAATTTGCATAGAGGAATCATTTGTTCCATTTTCATACGTAAGGTACATTTTCTGTTTCTCCTTCGTGGCTTCAGTTGCTCATTCGTAGGCAAGTAAAGCTGCCACATCTCAGAGCCTGGATTTGCTAGCTGCTTGAACCATCGATTTGGCACAGATAAAATACCTATAATTTTCACTTTGTCCTTCAATTGGAACAGATGCATGTGCTGGAATAAGAAATGGATGCAGGAGCCAAACGCTCGCATACTTCCTGGTGGAGTCTGTTAAAAGCCACAATCCAACATGCAATGCGGACGGGTGTAATGGCAGTAATCATCCTGCTGTTGGCCACAAGCTACAATTTCAATCTTTTGTCGTCAATATCTCAGCTAAGAATTAACCTCATCGAAACACGCCCATCCCAACGACCATCAAGAGGTCCACATAACAGGAAAAAGGAAAGAAAATTCTTTCTGCTTGCATAACACTAGCAAGAATGATATCAATTCTCAAATTTATGAGGAAATTTATATTCGTTATACAGGTATAAAGGATCTATGTGACAAAACAACACCAATCTTTAGGGGCATGAGGTCACGGGCCCATGCTCTTATGAAGACGAGCAACAACTGAAAGTCTTTCCTTGAGGCTCTGGCTCCTGTCCCGGAACAACTATCTTCGTACCCTGCAAAAGTGAGCTCCCTCCAGACTCGGCCTCATCATTTGCAACCAGGGCTTTCTTGCTGATAATTCGGTAAATCTCTGTCAAGACTGTGAGGAATGCAGTTTCAACATTCGTGGCCTCAAGGGCAGATGTCTCCATGAAGAAAAGGTTTTCCCTTTGTGCGAACTCTTTGGCATCCTCAGTGGGTACAGCGCGAAGAGTCCCCAGGTCAGATTTGTTGCCGACAAGCATAATAACAATATTTTTGTCTGCATGTCCTCGCAATTCCTCTAACCATCTCGCTATGTGATCAAAAGACTGACGTTTGGTGATGTCATAAACCAACATTGCTCCGACCGCACCTCTATAATATGCACTGGTGACAGCCCGGTACCTAAAGGAGTGGACAGACATATGAATATGGAAATAAAGAGCAGAAATTTGGAGGGGAAAATGAAAACGATACGTCAATGCTTAAACATACATCTTCCTCTTTTGACAGTCATATATGAAGATCAGTTACTCAACTGTGATTACACTCCATAATTTATGAAAGCTAGGACAATTAAATTGTCAACCTCCCAATGTACACTCACTAAGTATCAACGTAGCAGCCTACACGTGCCTCGGTTGCTTTCCACCAGCATCATTAGATGAGAAATCTCATCCAAATCTGTCGGTTCAAAGGAAATGCCACATTTATTTTGGAAATAGATCCTCCTCAACTGCTAGTGAGGTTATATTTTCCTGTGGGGTGAACAAAGATAAGGTCACTCAATTTTGCTTCACTGAATACTGGACTCCATGCTGTGTCATGACACTGCAGGAACTTGATCCGACAAGAACCCTCAGCTGCTTGATTCAATGACAGAAAACCATTTTCAGAACAAACTCACCTTGGACCTTCCCCCACTCAAACAAGACCAGACCAACTTAGTAGAAGCAATTTCATGCCATGCCCTATTGAGCATCGCTCGCGATGATCATCAGATCACAGTTCCATCCTTCCAGTCCAGTCAGAATTTCCTAAGTACATTCTAGTTGATTGGAACTTTCGGCACCAGAACGCTTTAATACCCTACTCTATTGCTAAAGCAAAGATGAATCAGGGGAATTCGACAATTGCAGAGAAAAATAAACGAATTCGGAGCTAAAGGGGCTCTCGTTTATGTTCACAGGGTGATCAGTTGGGTTGGGGGCGAGCTGGACGTACCTCTCTTGACCGGCGGTATCCCAAATCTGAGCTTTGATGGTCTTGTGATCGATCAAGAGCGTCTTGGTCTGGAACTCAACTCCGATAGTCGCTTTGGAGTCCAAGCTGAACTCGTTGCGGGCGAACCGAGCTAAAAGCTGGGACTTGCCGACGGCAGAGTCGCCGATCAAGACGATCTTGAAGACGTAATCGATGTTCTGATTGAAGTTGGCGTACAAATTCGACATGTTAGCGATGGGTACAAAGAGGAATAGGGAGACGGCGGGACGAATGGAAACCCTAACAACAACGACAAGTCAAGCCGTCCAAAACTGAATCGCAGCACAAAAAAACGAAGGAAGACGACGAGTGAGAAGCTTTATGTATGGCGGAGCAGAAGAAGGCTGCGGATCATTCGTTGAGAATGGGAGCCGAGAGTCGGACGAGTCTTTGCTTCGGACATGGCAGGCACAGAGAGAGAGAGAGAGAGAGAGTGGGAGGCAACGAAGGTCCCTCTCTCTGTGCGGGCTTTTTCTTTTTTAAACGCACTTCTCTTCTCTCTCTCTCTCGGTTTTGGTTTGACTTCTTCAATCGAGAGAAGACCCTGCTTTTTGCTTCCTTCCAGATTGAATCTCAACAACACTCTCAGAAGCTTGATCATACTTCATATGTACCAACGACAACAACTCGTTACTAATCCTCTGGATGTCCACCCTTCAGGATTCACAAAGCACATACTCAACACCAAGTCACATCTCTGAGCTTATTGTAGGATTTAGTATTCTTTGACCAAACGGTTCTCACAAAATATTAAGACTTGTTGACCAAGCAGACTTCTTGAAACGTGTTCATAGTATCGGGCCTTGTTCCTTATTGTTCTTCCTCCCTCATCCCAGTATGTTAACAGTTTGGTAGCCGCATGCAATCGTTTATTACTTATTCGATGTCCGGCGACAACCCCAAATGGTCTAGTCAAGTTTTTGCTGATCTTTTGCCTGTCCGCTTCTCCTTTGAATCGAGGCAAGTCAGGAAGATCAAATCCATTAACAGTGCAAGGCTTCTTCTTGTTCCTTAGAAAATGATGTGCAATAAAATGTCGGGGTTTCTTGCTTGATCTAACACCCCTTAAATTCAATTCTGCCATATATAATAGAAAATTGAGTACTTGCACTTATTGTATACAAAAGCTAATTGGCATGGCTTATACAATGCTAGATTATATATGGGCCCGTTTGGTTTGATTTTTAAGAAATGACATTGGGAAATTGCAAATACATTTAGGGTAAAAGGGTTTCTTGAAATGATTTAGTATTTGGCAAATTATAGTTTAAAATGCATTGAAAAGTGATTTTGGCGTAGATATCATTTGGTAAACCCTATATTTACAAAGGGCTTTTATTAATTTTTTTTTTAAAAAAATTAATATCAAGTCCGATAAAACTCTATCACCAACCATTGACCGACCACCCACCGGTGACCAAATCTGGCAGCCGTTGAGGCTACCTGAGGTCAGGCGAACCCAAATCTGGTTGCCAATGAGGTTGCCGTCGCTTTGTGGGTTCTAGTAAAGATGGTGATGCACGCATATGGGATGTAACACTAAGGAGATGTTAATATGTCTGAGTGGTCACACACTCTAGCTGTTTCGTGTGTAAAGTGGGGAGGAGACGGTGTAATAAATACTGGGTGTGCAACTTACTTAATTTTGGCAATTGTTGGTGAAACTGCCGTTTACTTAATGGTTTCAAATTTTTGTCATGAACTCTCTTTCCCAATACTTAATAGCTGTTCCACTAACAAATTAGTCACCAGAGAGGCACTTAACTCTAGATAAATAGTTAATCACTTTGTGATGTATTAATGTCCATATGCTAGTGCTGTGCTACATGAGCAACAAAAATATAACATGAAGAAGTTTTCTTGACTAAATCATACTTCTAACGGGCCTAAGATCAAGTGGTGACTTGAAAATTCTGCTTACAAGCAACTAAGTATCCTTGTATTTTGCCAAACTGCCGCTGCTTTTATGACTTGTTACCTGATGAAGTAATTGTTTTAAATTTCTTGCAGCTCCCAGGACTGTACAGTCAAAGTCTGGGAAACTTCCCAGGGGAAGCTGATAAGGGAATTGAAGGCAACGTCTTTTTAAAAGTTCATTATACATTTCACAGGGTCATTGCATGCCTGTTTTCTTCTTCTCCACAAAAGCTTTAGATTTATTTGTGCCTTTGGAGTAGCTGCATTCACTCGATCTCTTTGGTGCCAGGAGGCAGTTTGGCACCTAGTGACCTACCCATTACTAATTGATATCATGTCCTCGAACTTTTTCATTGTTTAGTTCTCAGGAGGTTTTGATGTTAAGAATGGAAATACCACTATTTTTTTATGTCACTTAGACATGATCTGCATATTTAGGTTGGAGTTTAGTTTTCATGGCTGGTGGGGTAATGTCTTTTCTTGGTTTCTACTGCCAAGTCCGCATTCTTAATCTAAGTTACTGCTAGATCCCTCTCTTCTTTTCTTCATGATCATCCTTATCTATGTAAAATGTTTGTTGTAGGGTCATGGACATTAGGTTAACTCCCTTGCTCTGAGCATCGAATATGTTCTTCGGACTGGAGCTTTCGATCACACTGGAAGACAGTATTCATCTGCTGAAGAAATGAAGCAAGTGCGTAACTGTTATTATGTCAAATCATCTTCATCATGAAGCAATGAATTACGCATTTATCTCTCTCTGCTCATTTATTTGCTTATACAACCTAGTATGCATAGGTTATTTCTCTCTGTGGATTATTTGCGTACAATTTGGTATGCATTAGTCAGTCCCTGTGTGTTTTTGGTCTCTGCATGTTCTCCCCCCTTGTGGTGATTCTCTCCCTTTGGGTCTATGCACATTTGTAGTTCTACTTTCTGGTAATGATTGTGTGACAGTCGTTGGCGGTCGTGCGACCATCGTGCAGCGATTGTGCGACGGTCGTACGGCAGTCGCGTGCGACGATCATGCGGCGATTGTGCCACAATTGTGCGGCGTTGTGCGACGATCGTGCAGCGATCGTGCGGCGGTCGTGCGGCGGTCGTGGCGATGGTGTGACGGTCGTGCCGCAGTCGTGTGGCGATCGTGCGACGATCGTGCGACGGTCGTGTGGCGACGGTGTGCGATCGTGTGCCGCGTTTGACAGTGCCGATCTCCAGTCGCTCTCGCCCTTGCGTTTGCGCCAGCAGCCCATGAGCGCCACCAGTCGTTTTGTGCCGATCGTGACGGCGACGGTCGTGCAGCGATCGTGCGACGGTCGTGCAGTAATCGTGTGACGATCGTGCGATGGTCGATCGTGTGACGATCGTGTGACAGTCACTCGCTGTCTCCGCCTAACGATCCAACGCTCTCGCCCTTGCTCGTTTGACGCCAGCAGCCCATGAGCGCCACCGCCAACGCTGTTGCAACCCATGAGCACCGCTGCCCTCCGCCTAAGCGTCCCTACCGTCGCCGCATGTCACCCCCGACACCCGACAGCCCGCCGACTTACGGCACTAAGTGCCAAACCCTTTGATGCTCAGCCTCCGCCCAACGCCACTTCGTCTCGCCTCTGCCTTCTGCAACTCGGCCCGCAGCAGCCCACTCGCCACCATCCTCCTTTCAGCAACCTAGTGTCCGACACTGCTGCTCACCCGTCGGCCCGCGATCTGCTACTTGCGCCTCACCGCGACTGCACCGCCGCCTCACCTCCACCTGCGGCACCCAACGACCAATGACCTGCTGCTCGCTCACCTTCGCTGTTGCCCGAACGCCTGCGCCACGTACCGTCGCCGGACCCTCCTCTACTGCAGGCTCCGCCGCTGCTCCAAGCTCGAGCCGCATGCTGCTGCTGCCCCGGCGACGCCTACAGCACTCATCATTGCTCTGCTCGCCATCCACCGACGCTCGCCGCGCCACCGCTTGCGACTTGCTCACCCATCCCGCTGCTGGTCCAGCCCGCACTTACGCCGTCAACGCCGCTGTCTTCTTGAGTCCCCTTAGGCAGTTTTTATTTTTATTTATTTATTTATTTAAAATTAGTTATTTGAATTAGAACATTGGATGTCAATATTCATTTCATGAATCTTGTAGGCATTATCCGCAGGATTTTGTCCAAAATTATTATAATTATTAAATAAATTAGGAAAACATTTCCCAATTTGTTGATATTCCGCAAAACAAATGGAAACGTCCTGAGAGAGGATCACCTTGTATTTCCTTGATTGGAAAGAAATCCTCCATCTTGCTTTTCCATGAAAAGCCTCCTCGGTGAAGGACCTCCTCGATGTTGATGAAGAGCCTTAAACACCTGACATGGGAAGAACCTCAAACACCTGAAATGGGAAGAGCCTCCTCGATGAAGGACCACTTAAGTCTACTATACACCTTCTCAAGGTCAATGGACCACTTAAGTCTACCATAAGCCTTCTGAAGGTCAATTTTGAAGATCATATACCCTTGTTCTCCCCAGAGTTTGCTAATCGAGTGAATTGCCTGAATTATCTTGATTATTACTTTGATTGTGTTTAAATAGTCCCAACTTGTTTACTCCATAAAATGGCCATCTTTGTAATCGGTATGATGCTCATTTCAATGAGTAAAGAACTCAATGTTTTGTTTGATTTGGTTATCAATAACTTACCGACAACATAATTACTTGACGATGATATGATGACTATCCATGATTGAGGTATATGATTATCAACATACAGTAGCGATTGATTGTCAATTATCATTTAATTGGTTTGGCTAAGTGTTAGACATGGGAAAAAGAAGAAAAGAAGTAGAGGGTAGATATCGACTCAAGATCAATATGCCAATCGAGGGTTGAGCACTGTAGCATTCAAGGAGTTGTAACCGCATGTGGATGACTTCGACATAAAGTTATGGAGAAATGGTTGTAATTGTAATTAGAATGTCAATTGTTTATGAGTTGTATCGACGATATATATGAAGCAAATATATCTCTATCGGATTCGAAAGTTTTGGAATCTTATCTTTAGAAGTTTGAAAGTTAGTGTGTGCATTATAAAAGTGTTCATGATCATCAACACAATCCTATGCATTTTCTCCGTCTATCAATATTTCAACTCTAATAACTTGCATTTTACCCAAAAAAAAAAACACTCCAATAATTTGCATGTCCTTTTCTTTAGATTTAGTTGTTCTCGATCCTCAATTGTCGTCCGAATCATATCGAACATAAAAAAAGCCAAAGATCAACCTTGAGTGAAAGGTATTTCACTAATTGGGTTCGATCCTAATTTCTAGCGACACACAAAGTATTGACAACATTGAGACAGCTATGTATTTAACTAAAAAAAAATGACAATTGAAATGGGTATTCCTTGAAGCTGAGCAATAAAAGAAAATCAGGACTAAGAACCAAAATTCTTTAAAGGGTTGCTCGCGCTCCCACATGCAATGAGATAAAATTATTATGCGGGGCGGGGATACAAAAAAGGGTATAGTCGTCACGGCCAACAGCGACACCAGGGACGCACGAGTTTGGTGCTTCCGCGTCAATGCCTTTCAGGTTCTTTGACATTGACCCACGCCTCCTCACAATTCCCCTCAATTTCACCCCTCCCCTTAAAAAAAGGCTTTTCTAGCCACATTTTAATTTTAATTTTTTCAATTTCCTTGCAAGATTCCCATTCGGCCTTTATCCACCTCACCCGATTCCAGTGTACCCCTTTTGACCTTCTCATGTTAGAACGTGTAGCATTTAAAAAAGAAAAACCGTCAGTTTGATTATCATTTAACGTGGAGTATCTCCTATGCTTTAGAATATATATTGGCACTTCAAACTTTTTATCTCTATATAGCTTTTACAAATCTAACACATTTTCTTTTTGCATTCGAATACTTTATAATTCGAACTTTTATGGCAGAGTAAATACTTCTGTAGATATTCGATGGCAGATCGAAAATTTAGTTGGAAGATAGAGCCATAATTTTCTAGTAAATGAAGGAGGTATTTCGTGATACCTTTTAAAATAATTTGTAATTGGCGTAACAAATCAATGACAAAAGTGATTTCAAAATTAAGTGACTTTTGAATTGAGATATAGCAGTAAGTGAAGTGATTGATCGGTTATATCACATCAATCATGTGGATGCTAAACGGCTCATAAAATAACTCTTTCCTACCAATGCTAGTAACTACGTATGTATGTATGACAGTCCATCATATGTTTGAAATTGAAAATTATGCATAATCTCGGACACTAAAGGGATAATGAATCCACAACATCAACTAAAAAAACCAATGCGTAAGTTAAATTGCTAAACCCCATTGAGAAGGTGGTTATTTTGTAAACTCCGTTTGTTTCGTGAAAAATAAAAAATTTGAAAAACATTTTCGTAAAAATAATAATAGATTTTTTTTTTTTTATCGATCCTACTTTATTCCTACCCAGATTTTTGACCTGCAAATCTACTTCTGAAACTAAATCCTCATCATTCCAATCTCTTGAGAAGATGGGGATTTGAATCTCCCATTTTTTTCTTTTAAGATAACAATGAGCGATTATTTAAAAAAGAGAGGAAGAGATATCGTTTACAAAATCCCAGAAGAAGAAAACTATATAAACCCCATCCCCGCTATTTCAGCACTCTCTTCCTCCAACACAGTCCATCTCCCCGAACGCCACAATTGTGCCCCCCGTGATCATCTCTCTCTAGCTCTCTCATAGATCCCCCGTCTCGCTCCTCCGTGATCATCGTCGGCGCTGGCATCTGGAAAAAACGGTACGTACGAGATAATCCTTTTGCGCCAGTACTGTTGCGAGACTGGTACGCGGTTCACGACAACATAGAGACGTTGGTTGCCCCCCTCGCTCTTTTTTGAAGGCCCTTTCCATTCTCTTTCGTCTATGGTTCCTCCATAAGAACACTGAACGCCCAGCTTCGCAGAGCAGCTCTCTCCCCAGCCCACAGACAGCATAGTGTGGAATCTGGATCCTTTCATCGAGCACCATTTCTTTTGGATAGAAAGGTGTTCTGACTCTATTGGATTAAGGCGGCGGCGGCGTGCCGGTGCGCCTCGGTCCTTTGTTTTGCGTCTGTCGCGGACTCGACGCCTTCTCACGGCCTGGCGGAGAATCGGGTGGAGGACATCCTCATACTAGAGGCGACGTAGCGAATCGGAGGCAGGATCCGCAATGAGGCCTTCGGAGGCGTGTCGGTGGAGCTCGGCGCCGGCTGGATCGTCGGCGTCGGCGGCAAGGTGCCGAATCCCGTCTGGGAGCTCGCCGCCAAGTCGTCGCTCCGGACGTGCTTCTCCGATTACGGTAATGCTCGCTATAACATCAACGATCGCAGGTCCGATTCTCTCTCTCTCTCTCACTCTCTTCCTCCATTCTTTTCTTTTCTTCTTTCTTGAGTTTTTCGGTGGTCGCGACAAATTCACATTGGAGCCGGTGAGCGAATTACGAATTAACTAGAAGGACTCGTTGGAGATTTTGACCATTTTTGGCTTCGCGGTGTATTTTAGCGGCTCGCCGCTTGGCGCGTTGCTTGTCGTTTCGATTTTAAGCTTCGTCTTTGTGCGGCATTTGTGGCGTTCGGGCGTGAATCTGACGAGAGAGATGTAACGAGACACGGCGGATGACGAGTTCCGCAATTCTTTTATTCACCGTCCGCCAAGTAGTAGAGTTGAGTCTCGATGCTGACGGAGTTCGTTTGTTTGTTTCCAGTGGTAAGATATTCCCGAGTGGACTCGCCGCTGACTCGTACAAAAAGGCAGTGGACTCGGCCATTGAGAATCTCCGAAACCAGCAGGAAACGGATCGTGATGGCGACTTCTCCAGAGACACAGAACCTCCCTCGTAATGCCCCTCTCTTGCGCAATTTTCGTGCCTCCAGATTTTGTTCTTCGCCGCCGCGCGTGATTTGTTTTCTCTCTCTCTTTTTTTTTTTTTTTTTTTTTTTTTGGGTGCACGTTTAGGACGCCGAAGACGCCAATTGAACCTGCCATCGACTTCATTCTTCACGACTTCGAGATGCCGGGTTAGTCGCCTTAATGAGTCGAAAGTAGAAGAACGTGCTCTGTCATCTTTTTCTTCTCCTGTTCTTCTTCTGCTCTTCTTCTGCTTTTTTCTTTCATGTTATTTGGTTTCTTCCCCAGAGAAGCTAAAACCTCTATCTCACCGAGTCACTCGTCAGTCGGGATGAGGTCGTCGTTGGTGAAATTTTTGTCCCGTCTGCCCTTCTTTTGTTCCGGTCAATGTCTCACCTGCTTCCTGACACACCCAATCCTTTAGTTAATATGCCTTTCACACTATTCATTTTAACCAGAGGATTTATACACGCCGATGAGCTTTTCCCTCTCGTTTTCTTCCGGCGGAGGTCCAGCCTATATCGATTTTCCTTGATTAGTGGCGGATGAGAGGGGATATGAGGATTTGCCGTACAAAATGGCGCAAGATTTTCTCTTCACGTCAGGGGGCAAGATTTTGGACAGTCGTCTTCAACTCAATAAGGTAAATGAAATCTCTTTTATTCTTTTGTTTTATCTTGGTCGTTTATTTATATGAAGATGTGTACTTTTCTCGTTTTTCCTATCATCCAAGCATCAGACGGAAACAAAATGACGCAGGATAGTTTATGTGGTTTTAATAAAAAGGAGCAGAAAGTTGGCGGAACAATCCCGAGTTCTGTTTTGTATGGATGCACGGCTTTTCTCACTAGGCTGTTAGGGATTGATTGGCCCATACTCGGAGTTTGTCGATAACGACGTTTTCCTGAAATCCGTTTTACCCTCTTTTTTTCTTAATTGTTGCCACATTATATACATTTGGGATACTGTAGTCCCATTTCTACCTCATTTGGTGTGGGCCTTTTTTTTTCTTGCCTTTATAAAGCCATTTTGCTTTAGAATCACTGCAGCGAGATATTATTACTTGCACTAGAAAGAGCAAACCGAGTGCATGAATCTCACGTGAAATCTATATGATTCAACATATCATGTGCAATCATGTGCACTAGATCTTAATGTATTAAATGCAAATAATATTTTTTCCATTACTGTTACATCCAAGTAATTCTAGTATGAGAAGCAAAGCAACCTTTTTACATCCATACCATGTTATATCATTTTGAAAAAGAAGATTGTATGCCACTCATTAAGCAGCAGTTTTGGGCCAATTGGCCAATGTCTATTAGCATATACAGTGAACTTGATGACCTCATGTAGAATTAAATACACGGAGAGGTCAAATCTGCTCAAATAGAAGAACATGAACACATGATAGTGTTGTCATTTTCCCCATTTAATGCGGTGTTTCCTTGCCTATTCAAATTCAAATGCAAGAAGGATGAGAAAACGGAAATAGATCACTGCACATTCACTCGATCTCTTTGGTGCCAGGAGGCAGTTTGGCACCTAGTGACCTACCCATTACTAATTGATATCATGTCCTCGAACTTTTTCATTGTTTAGTTCTCAGGAGGGTTTGACCTTAAGAATGGAAATACCACTATTTTTTTATGTCACTTAGACATGATCTGCATATTTAGGTTGGAGTTTAGTTTTCATGGCTGGTGTGGTAATGTCTTTTCTTGGTTTCTACTGCCAAGTCCGCATTCTTAATCTAAGTTGCTGCTAGATCCCTCTCTTCTTTTTTTCATGATCATCCTTATCTATGTAAAATGTTTGTTGTAGGGTCATGGACATTGGGTTAACTTCCTTGCTCTGAGCACCGAATATGTCCTTCGGACTGGAGCTTTTGATCACACTGGAAGACAGTATTCATCTGCTGAAGAAATGAAGCAAGTGCATAACTGTTATTATGTCAAATCATCTTCATCATGAATCAATGAATTACGCATTTATCTCTCTCTGCTCATTTATTTGCTTATACAACCTAGTATGCATAGGTTATTTCTCTCTGCACATTATTTGCGTACAATTTGGTATGCATTAGTCAGTCCCTGTGTGTTTTTGGTCTCTGCATGTTCTCCCCCCTTGTGGTGATTTTCTCCCTTTGGGTCTATGCACATTTGTAGTTCTACTTTCTGTTAACTGTTAAGTGAACTTCTGTATTTTGTTGATAAACATAAAATGAAAGGCAATGCTCCTGAAAGATTGGTCTCTGGATCTGATGATTTTACCATATTTTTTAGGAACCTTCTGTCAACAAGCACCCAAAAATGCGAATGACTGTTGGCAATGCTCCTGAAAGATTGGTCTCTGGATCTGATGATTTTACCATATTTTTTAGGAACCTTCTGTCAACAAGCACCCAAAAATGCGAATGACTGGTCATCAACAGGTATGTGTGTTTCTCAGTGTGTGTGATAGAGAGAGAGAGAGAGAGAGAGAGAGAGAGAGAGGACTAGGGCATCCTACTTTCTGTTTTTCATTTATGTTTCTGCACAACATTGAGATGTAGTTCTTTCTCCATCTAAGGGCGAGATTTTCCCCTTCAGGTAAAATAGATGTCCTCTCCTCTGTGTATAATCTCCTGAAGTTGGGATTCAGCTGCATGTGCAGTTTGTGAGATCATCAACATACGATGTTCACTTCATCTAACGTTTAATTGGTTTTGAGTGCTATGGGTTTTGCCGCCACCATTTGAGCTAACTTCAAAGTTTTCCAAAAGGCTTAGACGATTGTCTAAGGCAATTGATGATGTCCCGTCCTGTACGCATAGCTATTTACTAGAATCACCGTGACTCGAGTTGAATCAGCTACTTGTGAGTGATCAAGGTTCTATTATGTCCAGAGGTCAGATGGTGGCTTCTCAGAGGAAGCATTGCAAAGGTTTTCCCTTTTCCGTGAGTGAAGTTATACAGATTTTCTTTGATGTGCAAACACAAAATTGACTTACAAGTGCCAAATTTTGAGGGTACATAAGATGTCAATACTTGTGAGTCTCCATGACTCAAACTGCCGTAGTACAGAATTTTCCTGAATTTTCTCTCCAGAATAAATATATTCAAGATTGGTTTCAGACATCTAAAGATGAGAGTCTATTGGTCCTTTGGGGCCACAACACTACTAGGTTGTTCCACAGAAGGCACCAACGCAACCCCTATTCACAACACATTTTTCTACGGTTCATTTCCTATCTATTAGGAAACAACGGAAATGGCTGAGGCTGCGGTTGGAGGAACATTTCTCTCTGCTTTCCTTCAGGTGTTGTTTGACGGAATGGCTTCCCAAGAGATTCTGCATTTTGTCCGGGGAGGAACAGTTGTTGATGGTTTGCCAATGAAGCTGAAGATAATCTGCTTTCTGTGAACGCAGTTCTTAAAAGACACAGAAGAAAAACAATTTGCTGTCGCGTTAGTGGAGTGGCTTCTTGAGCATGTTGTGTATGACGCAGAATACTTTTTTTTTTTTTTTTGTCAGAGTATGGAGAATAAATATTCTGTTTTTTGACATATAGTGAAAAGTTACTAGATATAATTACTTGATATAAATCTTCCACAAATAGATTGCATATGCAAATAATAAATATGGTGTGCATCACTTACAAAAAATATTTTTGTTTTGTTTTTGGTTCTCTAAACTTTTTTCTGATACAAATAGATTGCATATGCAAATAATAGATAATGGCAGCTATACATGCATAATTCACAAAACCATTCCATATCACTACCCTTTTGAATGCAATAAGAATAAAAAACAAAATACTTTATCTAAAAAGCCATACCCAAATATTTGAATATTTAGCTCATAGGGAGATAATATCCAGTGGGAGCATGTTTGAGAGAGAGAGAGAAACCGTAGGGTGCGTCTTTCTTGAGTTACTTTGTCCATAAGCAAACATTGACACATTAAATCCATCCAAAGTTGTTTGAACCAACGGTTGAACATCATTAAATATATCAGCTGCACATGCACCAGTCCTACTGTAAGATAACAAACCTCCACGCAAACCAACCATGTAACTAGTATATACCCAAAAAAAAAAATTCAAATGTTGCCTGTTATGTAACAAAATTAATCATTTTCTAGCTCACCCTGTCCAACATGAGGTCCATACACCCTGTCGAATTCATAATCTTTCTTAGGATTGGTACCGGTCTCATCACCAGTGTCGATGCGGATAGTAAGATCATCAGGGAATTCTACAACAGAGGGACCTTCATCTTCAAATAATGGTCTCGAATGACAGAATACATTTATGTTCCCTGTAATTAAAAGCATCTTCAAATCATTATAGGAAAGGAAAATACCCATAAATTTCTGACCAAAAAACTTCTACAGCCTCAAAAAGGGAGGACTGGAAATTGAAGAGAAGAGCTGTTGAAACAAATTATTATAGTAAGAAAAGAGAGCACACAAAGAACAGAGGAATTCACTATCTTGATCGATTTTTGTGCTTCCATTAGAGAGTAACCAATTGAACTATAGTCCCTCAGCAACTAACTCACAAATAGCCCAATTAACGTGTGTGCACCTCCTGCGCTCATAGCCAACCAAATGGCTTGAAGATGATCTGTCCTTCTCACTTAAACACTATTAGTATAACTTAGGTCGACCAATCCAGTGATTGGGCAATCAATGGTGAATTGATGATGTGAAAGGAGTTTAAATGGAAATTACATCACAAGTTACTGGACTCTTTTCTGAAAATCATATTTCTGGGAGTTCTTCCATTAGTTTAATCCAAGAGATTTAATTTCTATGTAACCATCAACCAAAGTATCATACTGATCCTAACAGAGGAGGAAGAAGATACACAGAGTAAAAAATCATTACCGTTCTTGATATCTAGTCTCCATTTACAAATTAATGAATCTCTGAGGCATAATCAGTCATGAACTAACAAACAGCTCAATTTTTCAGACTAATAATGATCATTAAAACGCATCACAAACTACCACCGTGAATGGCGCTGCTTGCTTCGGGCTTTCTCTTCCTCACAAAGGGGAGAAATTCGAATCCTCAGCATGCCGTAGGTGGACTTACCCGCTTCACGGGGTGGTGAGTTCCTCCATGGGTCCCAGGGTTTACCCGCCGGCTGTCGGTTTACGGGTTTCTGAGTCATCAAAAAAAAAAAAAATGCATCACAACTGGCAACTAGCAGTGCGATCTCAAGTTAATCTGCACTCCATCACTAAAACTCTATCATTCATATTCCAACTCAATCTTACTCGTTAAACTCAAGTTTTGTCCACCTACTACCTAGGTTGCACCGACACAGACACGCGACACGTGACATGACATACCACGCCAACACATTATTTTTCAAAAATAGAAAATTTCGACACGTTCCAACATGTTATATATAAAATAAATATTTTAATATACAAATGCATAAATAACTAAATAATAATAATAATAAGAGCCTAGAATTAATCTACATTTGTTAATATCATTCATTGTTTTAATTTGGCAAATTCAACTACATTTCATTGTAATAATTCATAAAATTTGGAGGAAAAAACAAGTAATCCACGTTCCACTATTAAATTTAAAATGTAACAATAAAAAAAAAAACAATCAACATTACATCATCAAATATAACAAAAAGTCATTCATCCACATTATCCACTTTTTATGAAAAAAAAAAAAAAGACTTCATATCCGCTTATCAAGTGAAAAATTTGCAACTTCAAGCACATCAACATCTTCAAACGAGTATTGGAAATTTGTTTTAGCTTTTATTATTATTTTTTATTATTTATCATATATTTATATTTAGAACCCAAAAGTCATGCGTCGAAGGCAGTTGATCACGTGTTGGAATGTATCGGACACGTGGCGGAGTGTCGGACACGACATGAAGGGTCTGGGAGAGTGCCTGTGCAACCTAGCCTACTGCACACACTGCAAAATTGCCATACAAGCAAGCTGTCTCTACCCATCCATCCGACAGGAACATCATCCCGAAAATGAATTGCAATTCAAACTAGAAATTTTCTGAATTATCAGCTCATGTATCCAAGTACTTCCGCTCCACGTGCTTCCTGTGGAAAGTGGGAGAACTCAATTAAGAAACCAAAGACTGACCTTTGGATGTCAACAACTCATTGAACAACTTCCTCTTCTCACGGACGAGCACAAAGCACAGAACCTGTCAAAAACCGAAATGAGAAAGTAAACGCGCGTCGAGGCACAACATACGCCGCACTGCCTCACCTAGTTTTCGCGTCTTGTTGGCGAGAACGTCGAGGTAGCGCGTGACTCGGTCGAGCTTCGCGTTGGAATACTCCTGCAGTTCTCTCGCCTCTTGTCTTAGCTCCAAGTAATCCTGCTTCGCAAGCTGCATCCGGAAATCTCTCTTCTCAGAGCTTGGCAACAGAGAAGGAATCGACCGAAGCAAGAAGCAAAAATTCGAAACAGGCAAATCCCCCAACTCAATCGGGAGCCAAAACAGAGCGCGAGACGACTGGAGCGTTTCAGAAAACCCGGACATTCTCCGCGAGCCGCTGGACAGCAGGAGCTGCGACGGCGACGCCGCCGAAGATCGAGTACCGCCGGACAAGGGGGCGCTCGGCCGGTGCTGGTCGTCAACGTCGAAGGAGGCGGAGGTCGACGACGACTTCCGCGGCTCGAAGCCGCTCACCTCCTACTTCCACCGTTTGCTCCTCTTTTTTCAAAATGGCGCTCTTTTTCTTTCCGGATTATGGGTCCCACGAAGATTTGCCACGCGGGAGCATGAACTGTACCCAATGTTTTCTCCAGTCACTTCTCTTCTCCTCTGCACTTTGTAGAGGAAAGAAGAAGTCAACAAAAGTCTCGTTGCTGCCGGAGCTCCGAACGCCCGCGAGCACCACCGCGACCCGCAAGCGTCACTCCGCCCCGCCTCTGTAGCTGCTGTCGCCGCGCCTCCGCAGCCGTGAGCACTGCTGCACCTGGACCCGCCACCACTGCTTCTACAGCCCGCGTCTGCCCGATCGTGCCTGCACCTCCTCCCGACGCCACGAGCACCTGCCACCGCGCCTCAACCTGTCGGCGCCCGGCGCCCGTCCCCTCCGCCCGGCGCCTGATGCTCCCGCCTCTGCTCACCCATCGCCGGCTTATGTCCCTTTCGCCCGAGCGCCAACGCCGCAAGCACCTGCCACCGTCTCTGCCCGCCATCACCGCTCCCCCTCGAGTGACGTCCGCACCACCGCTGCTGCCTTCCGCCCCTCGAGCACCGCAACAACCGCCGAAACAGCCCGCCCACCAGTCACCGTGCCTCCTTCGCTTCGACCTGCAACCTTGCTCGCTCAACTCATTTTCTGCTCACCATCCAGCGAGGACGTTGGATTTGCAAGCATCCAGATCCGCTGCACTCCGTCGTTTCACCCTCTCAAGCTCGAGGACGTTGCTGAGTTCCTTGCCCTAGTCGACCGTGTCGCTACTTCCTGGTCTTTCAACACCGGCACTGACAAGAGTCCGAATTGTTGCTTGCTGCACCACCGTGATCGAGAAGCCCAAAGCTGTTGCCATCCCGTTGCTGGTCCACCCGCCATGGCCTGGCCCGGCGCAAATCATCGTTCACGAATCCCACACACCGGTCCCGTTTAGAGAATAAAAATTCAAGGTATTTTTTTTAATCAAGTTCATTAGTATTGCTTAAATTGGAACATTGGATGTCGATGTTAATTATATGAATATTTTAGGCATTATCTGTGTTGACACCTAAATTTTCTTATTTTCATTCAGGATTTAATTGTGTACAGAATTAGGAATTAGTCATTTAAAAAAAAAAAAACAAAAACAAAAACAAAAAACAACAAAACAAACAAAAAAATAGAAAAAAAAAAGAGAAGAGAAAAAAAGAAACAACAACAACACAAAAAAAAACGCCTTGGGGTCGGGTCGAGCCAGATCTGGCTTTGGCCCGGCCCGTCGCCCGCCTCTCTTTCCCCGGAGTGGCCCACGCCATCTCCCTTTGGCCCAGCCCACATCTCCACTTGTCTTCTTCCTGGTGTCTTCGCGTGCGGAGCCTGCACCAAAAGAAAATGAAAAGCAGCAATGTCAGAAAAAAGAAGAAAGCGACAACAGAACAAAAGCCGAGAGAAGACCAGAGAAACACGGGGGAGAGAGGTGAGAGCTGGAGAGAGAGCTCGGGGAGAAAAAAAAAAGGAGGAAGAAAGAGAGGATCGGGAGGGAAGGAGAGAGAGGACCGAGAGAGGCCGAGCCGTCGCCTCGCCAGCAACCAGCGTCAACCTGCATCTGCTCCGCCTCATCTGCAGCCTGCAAATCCCGCGTCCACCGAGCCCCCCTTCGCCGAGCCTGCGCCTTCGACCCGGCGTCCTCTACTACCCGAGCCGCCGGCCGCCGCTGCTCGGCCCCTCGCAACACCAGCAACCCGCGAAGCCGACGCCGTTGCTGCCCGAACAAGCCAGATCTGGAGGGAGGAGGGCAGCGGCGGCGCTGCCGTCTGCCGTCGAAGCCGCTGCCCTCCGTCCGCGTTGCCGCTCCGCCACCGCTCATTTCCCCCGTGACAGCACCGCTGTCCCGACCTCACGCTCGAGAGCCCCGACGACGACAGATCTGAGCCGATTGTCGCTCCACCGTCGAGCAAGCCCCGCACCGGCCCGTGCCTCCGCGCTGCTGCTCCTGGCTGCGTCTTCACCAGTCACCGCCGTGCCTTGTCTCGTCTACTCACCCACGAACACCGCCCTGCCATCGTCGCCCTGCATGTCGCGGCCAAGCCTGAGTGCCTCCGAGCTTTGAAGCCGCGACGTCCCTGCTCCTTCGCCGCTGTAGCCCCTGCGACGCCGGCCTTCCTCGCTCGCTGCTCGCGGCCTCCGACGACAGCAGGTCCTGCTCCGGCGCCCAGCAAATTTGCTCCGAGGCTCCTGCAACTCGAAGCCCGCGACGCCCCTTCAGTTTCGCCTTCTGCTGCTGCCCGACGCCACAGGAGCCCGCACCGCCGGTCTGCTGCCCCGCCGGACGCCGCCGCCAACGCCAGCAGCCCGACCCCTTTCGCTGCGCGACCTGCTGCACCTGTCGCCGCCGCCCGCCGCGTCGCCGCCGTCGCCGTCAACACAGAGCCCTAAAGAGGAGGTACAAACCGGGTCAAAGAAATGGGTACGGTTTTAGGTGAATCGGGCCGGGTTTGGGTTGTTTTTGCTTGTGGGCTTATAGGCTTGGGCTGGTGTAATGTGGGCTTGTGGGTCCGGTCTGTTTTAAAAAGGGAGGAGGGAGACTTCTTGGGCTGGGCCCAAGCTTCGGGCCCACTTGGGCCTGTTGGACCGAACCCGGACCGGACCCGATCCGCGCCGACCGGGCCGAACCCGGGCCGGGTTGGACCGGCCCGGTCCCAAAAATTATTTTATTATTTAAAAAAAAACAATTTCGAAAATCTAAAAAAATATTTAAAAATATTAAAAATTTAAAAATTAAATTTTTAAAAATTAATTAAAAATTAATTAAAAATTAAAAATTTCGAAAATCCAAAAATGATGGGATTTTGTTAGGAATTGCTATATCTTGCTTTCTTAGTGTAATTAGACATTTATTTGCTAGCATATTGATTATGTCGTATGTTTAATTTGCATATCTAATTATGTTTAATTGCACGTGTTTAATTTTATTGCAATTAGGATCTTGGTAGCTATAATTGTTGCTTTAATGATTACGTATTCTCATGATCACCTCGCATGTTAGAGCATAGGTATAAAATTAATTCAAACCGCCCGATAAAAATCATTTATTTTAAAATGAACAAGATTAGGTACCGAAATGGCACTAATTAGTTAATTAGTGTAATCAAGTCCCCGACCCTAGATTATTTGGTTGCGTAGGAAGTGAGGTACACTCTCATGCCTCACTTGGTTTCTAGCCGACCCTAATAGGCTAGTGGCGACTCCTATTGTGCAAAATTTCTTAAAAATATCCCAACGTCACGCGAGGTATGGGCTTGGGAGAGTTCGCGCCTAATCATGGGCTTTAGGCCCGTCCTTTGGGCAATATCCATAAACCACGTTCCCTCCCCCGAGGGTAGGTCGTGACAATCTGTAGGGTATTGTTGCCCAGAAGTCATTATAATTATTAATCCGATTCGTAAGATGTCGGATTAATTTTTTAATTATATTGATTTTTTTGGCACTTTGATAGTATTTTAATTCTTAAATCATTATAATTATAAATTTGATCCGTAAGATTTTGGATCAAATTTGTAATTATTTTGAACTTTCTTATATGATGTTTAGGATTAGAATAATTGTTAATTTAATCCGTGAAACAACAAATTATCTTTCCAATTATTTTAACCATTTATCTTATGAATATCCTAAGTGGTTTAGATATAATTTTTATTTGGAATTTGCTTATCTTGGAAAATACCCAAAAAAAAAAAAAATCAAATTGTGTATCAAGTAGGGGTTTCATAAATTAAGATTGATTTCTTTTATTAGATTATATGTTAGGGTATATATAGGATTTCATGATAGCATTTTCTAGTTTTTTTTTTTTTTTGAGCAAGTGATAGCATTGTCTAGTTTGAATAGGATATATTTGGACAATTTTAGAATGGATTAGAATAGGATCTAAATAACATTTTCTTTCATAGATAGGATCCTAGATGATGTTTGCATATTTTAATAATCTTTTTTAAAAAAATATATATAGTTTTCTAAGATAGAATAGGGTTTAAGTTAAATTAATCCCTAAAATAGATTAGGAAATTATTCAATTTAGATAGTTTAATTAGGTTTTCTTATTACAAATTTTAATTTTAAAAAAATACAAAAATATTAAGTGCATGTCAAATAGTTTGCATGTTAGGTTCATTTAATTAGAAATTGCTTGTTAATAAAGTTAGGTCATGTAGTTTTTTTTTCTTTGAATAGGTCATGTAGTTAAAATGCACATTATATAGTAAAATTCCGATTTCAAGATCAAAGGAAAACCAATTAATAATTGCTTGCTTTGTGTGTTTAATTCTTTTGATGCAATTTTTGATTTTGATTTAGTGAGTGTTTAATAATGGTTGAGCATTCGTGTGATCACTCTATTGCATAATAGTAATTTAGGCTAAAACCAAATCAAATTGCTTGAAAAGATATTTTTGGAAATAAAAAGAATGATATCGAAAAAGCATTAGAGAAGTCTAGTGTAATCGAGTCTCCGTACCCAAAATCTCTAGTTCGTAAGAGTAAAATAATTCTTCAATTATTTTATTTAGGTGTGTAATCAGTTTATGGTAGATAAACTGATTAGTGACAACTCTTAATTAATAATTTTTTGCATGCTAAAATTTAAACCTAAGTCACGAATTAATATGGGCTTGGGAGAGTCAGAGCTAAGTTTAAAACTTAATAGTTCATTAGCCAAACCCTAAGTAGTGCACTCGAGATTAGGTCGCGACCCTTTGGAAACAAGATTTTTTTTCTTATTTCTTCATTTGAAACGGGCTCTTATTCTATTTCTGTATTCTTTCTAAATTCAAGGACTAACTACTAAATCACAAATAAAAAATAGGAAATAGATTCATAGGTTT
Organism: Eucalyptus grandis; assembly: GCF_016545825.1. Lineage (NCBI taxonomy): Eukaryota > Viridiplantae > Streptophyta > Magnoliopsida > Myrtales > Myrtaceae > Eucalyptus > Eucalyptus grandis. The sequence goes on along the minus strand of NC_052618.1, from coordinate 60,028,256 downwards.
GATGCCTTATAATAGAACTTAGGGTTAATAGATCACATAGATTCAACAAATGAGGTGGGTTCATTAACAATTCAAAGATGAAAAAATTGTAAAAAAGAAAGCATTTCTTCATCTTCAATATCTTGCATATTTTCGCCCTGGTAGATCTCTCTCATTTGATAAAAGTCTTGAACTTTGGATTACTAAAAGTTGAGTTTAATTAGTTTCCAGCATTGTCTATACCATCTCCAGCAATTATATTGCCGTTAACTAAACCATTTTTGGTTATTTTCAAATATGAGCTAAAGAAAATGTCTACAACTTGTAATCTATTATCTTATTTCTCTTAACCATTTCATTGATACATACTAATGTTATTGTAAATTTAGACAGTCTGCTACATCTTCGCCAAATGACAACAATTTATCTAATCCACAAGACACGGTGTAGAAGAGGAAAGTGACCTGCATCCGTCAAGAAGCAAGTGGAGCCTCCCAATGTTTGTCTTCTTCAAAGATGCAAGGTAAGATTTTTCAGTGACGGTGTATCTTCAACATTTCTTTATGCTTCTTGCTCCAGAAAAATGAATCTATACCCCTTGTAGAGTGAGGTCTGAAGCCAAGTGAAGGAAATAGTGAGGTTTGAAGCCAAGTGAAGGAAATTACCTCCAATTCCATATCATGATTTATTAGTGGCTCCAATTTGGAATCTTCCACTATTGCTATCTCCTTTATGATAGGAGGAGCTTGCTCAATAGCTAACTTTACTGCTTCCTTCCCAAGGATGCCTGTCACCGCACGACGACCACCGTCCATCGCGATCGCTTACCGTAGGATCGCGCCACACTCACGGCCAATGCCCCTATTGACACGAAGACCTGCAAAAAAGAAGAGGAGCAGAGCACGGGGACGAGGAAGGGGCGGGAGGATCGGGGAGCAGACCCATCGACGGGTTGGTTTGCCGCACGCACGCCGTTGGCTTTGAAAGGCTTGGAGTACAACGCAGAGAAAGGGGGGGGCGTCGGGGCGAAGGCGGCATCACGGAGGGAAAATAGGGAGAAACACGGAGAGGAACACCGAGAAGGACCGAGAGGGAGCGGGAGGCGAGAAGGAGGTTGGCCGTCGCGGAGGTCCGTTCTTCAGCCACCGCCCATCCCCGCTGCGCAGCCCTCGAATCCAGGTAGGCTTTTTCCGACCGTGTGTCCCTTGTTTTCGGAAGACGACGGGCCGGAGCATGCACCAACTAGTTCGCGCAAGTTTCGGCCCAAGCCGGTCCTCCTCAAAAGCCGATAGTTGTTCTAGATGCGTCGTTAGGGGTTTAGATTTGTGCTCGTGTCCGTATCAAGTCAAAAATCCCCTGTGTCAATAGTGTACACCAAGTGCTTGTGAAAATGTCCCGCAAAGGAGCAGAAGCCAGCTCACGTTTTAAATGGGGATCAATCCGTGTTTGCGTTCATAGCCATTGAATCATGTTTTCTCTTTGTATGCTTATTGCGTTTTGGCGTGGCTTTCGCAAAATAATTGTGTATCGTCGAGAGAGCGAGAGTTTCGTCGTTTCAATGTTTGGATTAATGGTCGTCGGAGTTCGTGGCCGACGGTGGTTTGTGCCGGTTGGAATGGACGACCGGTAGATGGTGGTGGTTCGGCGGTGGAACGCCGGTTGCTTCGGTCGGTGTTGCCGTTTGGACAAGCTGCAGTGAGGGACAAGATCTCGGTGAAAGAAGGGGCTTCGAGCATGTAGAGAACCCACGAAGAAGGAGGCCAGAAGAAGAAAAGAAAAGAATAAAAAGAAAAAAAACTATAGAAAGGTAAAAAATGACTTTGGGAAGGAGTCGTAGGAGGAAAAAGTGCAGTAGAAGAAGATGAAATAGGAAGAAGACAAAAAGTTTTTTTTAAAATATATTAAATTTTTGAAAAAAAAAATTAAAAACATGTCTTTTTATCCGATTGGGTCGGATCCGCGTTTGGGCCGGGTCAACGTTTGGACGAGCTGCAGTGAGGGACAAGATCTCGGTGAAAGAAGCGTGCAGAGAACCCGGTCGGAGTCGGATCGGGTTCATCTGTCCGAACCGCTCCCATTAATATTATAATATTAAAAATTTCAAAAAAATTCGAAAAATAATAAAAATTCAAAACCCTCCGAAAATTCAAAAATTCAGACAACATTAAGAAAATTCAAAAGAAAATTCAGAATATATTGAAAATTGACTTTTTTTAATAAAAATTTAAAAAATTAAAAAAATTAGAAAAATTAAAAAAATCGAAAATCCAAAAATGATGGGGTTTGGTTAGGAATTGCCATATTTTGTCTTCTTAGCGTAATTAGGTCTTTATTTGCTCGTATTTTGATTATATCGTATGTTTAATTTGCATATATAATTATGTTCAATTGCACATGTTTAATTTTACTACAATTAAGATCTTAGTAACCATGATTGTTACTTTAATGATCGCGCACCCGCATGATCACCTCACATATTAATTGATAGGTATAAAATCAATCCAAACCTGCCAAAAAAGTCATTTTATTAAAATGAACAAGATTAAGTACCAAAATGGCACTAATTAGTCAATTAATATAATCAAATCATTGACTCTAAATTTCTCTGGTTGCGTTTGACTCTAGATTCTCTAGTTGCGTAGGAAGTGAGCTACACTTTCATGCCTCACTTAGTTTCTGGCCGACCCTAATAAGTTAGTAGCGACTCTTTTTATGTAAAATTTCTAAAAAATATCCCAATGTCATGCGAGATTTTTTGGTACTTTTCTGCCTGTTTTGCTTCTACAAATTACAAATGAGAAACCTCTTACTCTTGACTCCACATGATAGACGGATAGAAAGTAATCGCTTTCATTGAAAAAGTTGTATGGTGCATTGAAATTTAGGAGTCATTCCATTTAAGCCGTGTTGACACCTAAATTTCGCATAAATTAATTAATTAAAAATAGCATTACAGGTTAGGAATTAGTCACAAAAAACAAAATAAATAAAAATTAATTAAAAAAACGCAAAAACGAAAACGGTCAGGTCGGGCTGGATCCGACATTGGCCTAACCCGCCCCTTTTCTTTTCTCTTCCGTCCCCTCCTCGCGCTGGGCCTGGCCCAGCCCTTTTTCCCTTTCAGCCCAACTCGCGAATGAGCATCTTCTCTCTCCGGTTGGTCTTCGCACAGGACCTGCAAAAGTCAAAAGACAGAGTAGCAGAAGGAGCAGCGATGGAGGAGCCAGGGAAGCGATGACACACGGCTGCAGCGTGGCAACGCCTGCGGTTGTCAAAACCCAAGAGAACCTGCTGCTATCTTAGCCGAAAATGCCGCTAACTTGCCCCAAGAACCGAAATAGCTGTAGGCGCATACACGGGCAAGGAAAAGAGGCTGATTAACGGCAATTTTGAGGCGAGAGGGGCATGGGGCATGGAAAAGCGGAAGGAGGAGAACGAAGCACGGTGAGAGGGAACCTAGAGGGAAAAACACAGAGGGAACCTAGAGAGAAAAACAGGAGAGAACCGAGAGGGAGAGCTCGAGAGAGGGGGAGTAACTGGGGGAAAAAAAGAGGAAAAACAGGAGGGCCACGGTTCTTCTTCTTGGTCAACTCCTCGCCTCCGAACGTCGGTGTCTCCTTTTGCCGGCCACCGCCGCTTCGCCCGCAACCCAACACCGCCAAAGAACCCGCGAACAACTGCGAGCCCTCTCACCGAGCCCCTGCCACGTCTCCGCCATTGACCGTCCCCCTACGCCGACCACCGCAGCTCATGCGACCAGCCCCAATTGTGACTCCAGACGCCACTCCTATTGCGACTTGCCTCGCCCGGCCTCACGCCAGAACGCTGCCCACCTTCCGCCGTGAGATCTGCAACGTCTGTCGTTGCTACTCTGGCCACCGCCGCTCCATGCCCGCTTTGCCGCCTCGCTCTCACCACCGTTCTTGCATCGTCGACCTTGCAACCCAACGCCTCCGCCCGCGACGCCGCCTCTGCTTTGGCCCTGTCGGTGACCTAGCGCCAACGCCACCGCCGCGCCTCGCTCCGTCTCTGCGCCTGTTCTACCGCCCAGTTCCCTCCGCCCGTCGGTGACCTTCCCGAAGCGCCAACGAACTCCACAAAAACAACACAAGGAGTCGAGGGCGTCGCCGAGCAAGAGACCAGAGAGTTGGAGAGAGCTCGAGGGAGTAGAGGGCGAGCCAAAGGGAGAGAGTCGAAGGACGCCCGTGCGTGTTCCCCTTCGTCCACCGCAGTGCTCCCCTTCAAACCATCATTCCTAGGTACGTCTGCCCTTTTTTTGTGGGGCGTCGGGTTGGAGCTCGTCTTGATCCTCCCAAAATTCCGAGTCAGCGTACCTTGTTAGCCCGGTTGAGGCACGAGCTTCAGTCTTGATCCTCCTAAAATTCCGTGTTGTTTGTGTTTGGCGTTATAGCCGAGACTTATTATTTTTGTTTAAACTCAAGTTAAATGCTGATAAACTTGTCCCTAAGCCGATTCAAAATAGTGTTTGTGTATCGTGTGATGATCTTGGCTTGAATCTAAGCCCCAATCGAGTCTATGCTTACCTCTCTAGTTAGTGCATCTTATATGTTCGATAATATGCCTTAATAAAAAACCGAAGAGCAGTGTATGTTTTAACGCAAGATTAACTTGTTTTTCCTCCCATGCCCAGTCCTGCTTGCTTTGCTCGTATTTGTGGTGTTTTGTAGTGTTCGAGAGAAATATTCATGTGTATTCATTAATGACGTTTTTCTTCGTGCTGAAAAATGGGTTTGTGGTTACCGGAATGGTGTCCAATAGTGGTTATCGTCGATCGAAACAAATGACCTTTGCCAAACGGTAGCTTGGCGACCTTCCAAAACACTGGTGAGGGTTCGTCGCGGTGTTGTTTTTAGTTCGGTGAGGATGGCACAAATTGAGGAAGAAGCGTCGGAAAGGATGAAGTTTAAAAAAAAAAAGAGAATAAAAGGGATAAAAAGCAAAACAAAAACAAAATATAAAAAGAAAAATTGCGGAAAAAGTGAAACACAAAAGCTGGCTTCGTGAAAGAGAAGCAGAAGCCGCATAGAAGAGATGTAGTAAAAAGACGAAATAGGGAAAAGACAAAAAAAATTGATTAAAATATTAATATTAATATAAAAACGAAAAAAAAAATTTATAAGAAATCGGTTTTTTGTTTTTTTTTTTTTTTAGTTTTAATCGAGTTTGTGTCAAGCCAACGAATCGATTGGGTTTACTAGTCCGGACCGTTTTTTGAATATAATATTATTAACTATTAAAAAATGCATTAAAAAGAACATTAAAAAATTCAAAAAATACCAAAAATTCGATTTTTTTAATAAAAAATTGAAAAATGTCAAGAAATTCAAATTTTCTTTCGAAAAGTTTTACAAAAGATTTTATGAGTTTTTTTCTCAAAAAAATGAAAATTTCTTAACTCTAGAATTGTGCTAAAAAATTGACTGAGCCTTTAAGCTTTACTTTAGGGTTTTAACCATCCTTAGGGACAATTGTCTTTGAGTGTACGATGTTGACACATAGAGTTTGGCTTCTCTTTAGTCTAGTTAGGATTAACATTTGATTTCCTATGCAATTATTTAACACTTTCCTTGGTTGTTGATTGTTATTTTAATGATTGCGCACCTAATCACCTCACATGTTAGTGAATAAGTGTAAAATCAATTCAAACTGTTTGACAAAAATATTTTCTTTTAAAATAAACAAGATTAGATACCAAAAGACACTAATTGTTCAATTAGTGTAATCAAGTCCCCAACTCTAGATTCTCTAATTGTATAAAAAGTGAGGTATATTATCATGCTTCACTTGGTTTCTAGCCGACCCAATAGGCTAGTGGCAACTCTTTTTTACGAAATTCCTAAAAATATCCTAATATTACACGGGGTATGAGTTTGAGAGAGCTCGTGCCTAATCATAGATCTTAAGCCCGTCCTAAACCTATTTCCTCTCCCGAGGTAGGTCACGACAAACCATCAGAAGGAATTAGTACTAGCAGTCTATCACTTCAGCTCTTAATTTACAGCAATAAGATGACCTGTCACATATATCATTTGGCATCGTATAAGCCATGCAAATTGGCTTTTGTATACAATGAAGTATTCAATTTTCTATTATATCTGGCATAATTGAATTTAAGAGGTGTAGATCAAGCAAGAGACCCCAAAATTTTACTACACATCGTGGAGGAAGTCACTCCCTAAGAAAGCGCCAAGGTCCTTTCCATTATATAAAACCACATCAAGCAAAGCAATTACTATTTCATAATATAGAAATGAAATAGTTCACCTAGAAAATTTCAAAAAAGCAAGAAACTATACCTTCAAATACCAGCTAAGGTCCGAAAACCCATATGTATAATCAAACGCCCCATATTTCAATAAAACCATCACTTTTATAGAGAATGAATATGGAACCAATGGTGACAATGAAGACTAAAATCTGCATACAGAAATTTGTTAGAGAAAATCAACATATTTGGAAGATGCAGAAATTTGTTAGAGAAAATCAACATATTTGGAAGTCATGAGAACAAGATAAAGGTTGGTAAGCAAAGAGTAAGGGGTTTGCCATGGAATATGCAGGCAAAATCCAATAATCCAAAAATGACACCTTCAGAGACAAAAGCCAATGAACTAATGGCTTGTGTAACTGCAACAAACTATTATGCATATAAAGATTATTTACTCAACTTTACAAGAAAACTCCCGTAAAAAAAAAAAAAAAAACTTTACAAGAAAACTCTTATTGAAAATATTTGTTGACAACTAAATTTCGCTATTTTATTTAGGATTTAATCGTGTACAAGATTAGGAATTAGTCGCAAAAAAAAAAAAAAAAAAAAAAAAAAAACGATCGAAAATGGTCGGGTCGGGCCGGATTCGGCTTTGGCCCGACCCACCCCCTTTCTTTTCTCCTCCTCCCCCGCGTTGGGCCGACCCAAGCATCCTTTCTCCTTCGGCCCAGCCCACGCTCGTTTTTCCTCCCTTCAGCCGGTCTTCGCTGCAAGACCTGCAAGGAAGAACAGAAAACAGATCACCAGCAGAGAGCAGGAGGAGCAGGGAGATCGGGATGGCAGCATGATTCGCGGGTCGGGAATGCCTGGCCGGCAATTGGCACAGCCATGGTCTTCGTGCGAGGTCGGGCAGAAGAAAAGGGGAGCAAAAAGGATAGAGAGAAACGGAGGGAGCAGCACAGCAAGACAGAGGGGGAGGGGAACCGAGAAAGGGAAGCTTGGTGGAGAGAGGGGAGTCGGAGAGGACTTGCCGCCTCTACTCTCCACCGCCGCTGCCGCCCGACCAACCGCGACCACCGCTGTCTCACCGGAGCCCAGATCTGGAGTAAAGGCGCCGCGTCAAGAAGCAATGCAGTAAAGGGCAAGTGGGAGAGTTCCAGAGAGAGAGGGGCAGGATTCGAGCAACCCACGAGCCGCCGCCCTCCTTCACGACGTCGTCCGAGCCACCGCCACTCGACCCCTCGACACACCAGCAACCAGCTGAGCCCCCTGCCTGCTGTCCTCCGTCCGAGTCGCCACCATATTCCCAGAAACCAGATCTGAAGCAGACGAGAAGAAGGAGGGGGAGAGCTCGAGCAGTGAGAGAAAGTGGGAGCAAGAAGAGGGAAAGAACAGAGCGAGAGAAGACTAGAAAGAGGGAGAAGGGAGAACTGAAGGAGAGGGAGAAGAAAAGAGCCTCCTCCTGTCGCCCTCTGGCCGCCTCTGCTCGCCCGATACCGCCGCCACCAACGACGCCTCCTCCAAGCCGTGGAGCCGCTGATCGCCTCCTCAGCCGAGCCAACGCCATTGTCGTCGTGCCCGAGCCACCGGTCGCCGCTCCCAGTCCCCTCGCCGGGGCAGTGACCAGCAGCAGCTCGAAGCCGTGACGCCACTGCAGCACCTGCAGCCGCAACGACCACCGCGCCAGCAACCGGAGCCCTCCTCCGCCGGACACCGCTGCTACAAGCCCGCCTTTCGCTGCGCCGGTAGCTGCCCCTTTCGTGCCTTGCTGCAGCCCCTGCGACGCCGTCCGAGCTGCTCCTCTTCCCGAAGCCGCGACGCCGCCGCTACCCTCTGCCGCTGACGCCGCTCCTTCGATCCCGTCGCGGCACCAGCACTACGCCGTTGCTGCCCGTGCCGCCACCACCCGCTGCGCCGCCGTCGTCGCCGCCACCGTTGCCCGGTGTCACCGTGTCAGTGCCGCCAAGAAGCCTTGGAGAAGGAGGCTCAAATCGGGTCAGAACCGGGTCAAACGAGACCTCCAAACCGGGTAGGGTTTGGGTCTTCGAAGTGGGTCAGGCTTGGGTCTGTCTTCGGGCCGGGCTTCAGATTCAGGTAAATTGGGCTGGGCTCGCGGGCTTAGGAAATAGGTGGGTCTTTTAATTTTCTTTGGACCTTGACTAAAGAATTTAAAAAAAAAAAGAATTTTGGGCCCACTCGGGTCCTTTGCCGCTGACTAGGCCGAAATCGGGTCCGGTCTACGACCGGACCCGACCCGCATCGAACGGGCTGAACCCGGGTCGAGTCAGACCGGACCCGACCCGGTCCGGCCCCGAATTTTATTTTTAGTTTATTTTATTATTTAAAAAGAAATTAAAAATATTAAAAAACAATTTCGAAAATCCAAAAAAAACATTAAATATTGAAAATAGTCTTAAAAAATTTAAAAATTTTAAAAATTTTAAAAATTTTAAAAATTCAAAAAAATTTAAAAAATTTAAAAAAATTTAAAAAATTAATTTTGTTAAAAATTAATTAAAAAATTAAAAAAATTAAAAAAATTTAAAAAAATTCTAAAATTAAAAAAATGTAGGATTTGGTTAGAAATTGTTATGTATTGCCTTTTTAGTGTAATTAGGCATTTATTTGCTCATTTATTAATTATATAGCATGTTTAATTTGCATATTTAATTATGTTTGTGAATGTTCAATTGCACGTGTTCAATTTTACTGCAATTAAGATTTTGATGGCTATGATCGTTACTTTGATGATTGCGCATCCGTATGATCACTTTACATGTTAGTGGATAAGTATAAAATCAATCCAAACTGTCTGCCAAAAATCATTTTGTTAAAATGAACAAGATTATGTAGAAAGGGCACTAATTGGTTAATTAGTGTAATCAAGTCTCGAATCTAAATTCTCTCGGTTGCGTAGGAAGTGAGGCACGCTCCCATGCCTCACTTGGTTTCTAACCGACTCCAATAGGCTAGTGGCGACTCCTTTTGTGCAAAATTCCTAAAAAATATCCCAATGTCACGCGGGGTATGGGCTTGGGAGAAGCCACGCCTAATCATGGGCCTTAAACCCGTTTTTTAGGCAATACCCCTAAACTTGTTCTCTCCCCCCAAGGGTAGGTCGCGACAATATTGAACTCCTAAGAGAACATATTGGAATGCCCACAAAAATAAGATGTTCAACATGGACATCTTTGGAGAGTAGTCAGTTCCAAATCTAGGAAAACACCAACAATCACAGCAAGTCCTAGGGCAAGCACAACTCCCATCTACATGATTTAATAGTAGTAAAATTAGAATACCTAACTAGCAACTAGAAAGCCTTAGCTACAACATTAAATGGGTGAAAAGCACAATGCCCCGCTAGTGATCTTGGACATATTTGATGTTGGCCAAATATCTAGAACCATATTGACATGGATGGCCGCACTACTATAGTTCAAACTCCTACATTTTCAAATCCAAGTGTGTGCGTATGCATGGCTATATGCAAAAGCAGGCATGCACCTGTGATCATGCGTCCTACACATGATAATCATGAGGAATGTCTTTTGCGTGAGTCTCACCAAATGAATAACTTTGGGAAATATTGGTTATTTCCCACTAAATATGATGCCGGTTTTATTTTATAAAGAATCTTGGAGTATTGCACTATTTGTCTAGTGGTGTATTTGGAGACAATGCAATAAAAATTAAATTAAATTAAATTAAACGGATGTTTCGTTCTACTATATTGAATATTTGTGCATTTATTTTGTTTTCATGTTTGAATACTGTTTATCATTTAGTTTATCAATCTAAGTAATTTTAATTGTTTCATTTTTTCTTTTATTGGCTCTCGAGAATCTCTAATTCACAATATTAGGGGTTTAAAAAGCCATTATTATTCATCAAAATAGGTACCTGTAATAATCTAAACGCAGCTGCAGTAGTCTTGTCATAATTTTCTTCGCAAATCCACTTATGAGGATTGCCTATTTGTAGAGAATGGAGATTTTAGTCAATGATCACTACCAACATTATAAAATTTTAAAAAACTTTTATCATGATCGATATAGGGCCAACGGTAGATGTTATAAGATAAATGATGATGATATGATCCAAAGCACATATGAGGAGGCTTTAGCACTATTTTTATATCAAACAAAAAACTTTCAATTGAACATTTATAAAAATCATGGCCAAGAGATACCATTTGAGTGTTATAATATTTATGATTACAATGGTTTCTTTATATTAAATTATTAAATGACTACTATCTGATAATTCAATGGATCATACTTCTCTTTTGCATTTAGCTAATGTCTAGGTGGTTTAGAGAAGTTTGTGGGAAATACTTTAAATACGCTATACTAGCACTGAAAAATAATTTAAACTAAGATTGGCACTTCTTAAATATTGTTCATTTTCTTTTGGTCTTAGATACCAAGCTGCACTATATACTTTATTTGAGATATTTCTAATATGCTCAGGTGGATGGTGACCATTTTAAAACAAGATTAGAAGTGGATATCAAACTAAAAAGTATAGAAGGGAGAAAACAAAAAAGAATTATAAACATGGAACTACATTTTTCCAATAAAGTGACCACACTTGGGGGAATTTCTATTCTTGTTTTTCTAGAAGATAATTTCCATGTACATTGCATTGCTTCACCTAAAGATCTAATGAATGTGTCACACATTGAAAATGCATTTGTTTTAAAAAGTATACAATGAAATAGTTTTACCTATCCAGCAACAGACAAACCATTAGCAGTGAATGATAATATTATCTAAATCATTAAGCATGCTTCATTTGCAGCCGTAAATGTTGAACCCAAGTGTGCAACCAGAATGGTAGCAAATGATGAATAAGTTGTGAGAGTTATCACCCTTGCTAACACGAGAAATTCTGTGAATAAACACAAGTATACATTTAGAATTGGCTATATTCTCAAATTTCATAAAATAGTATTTTGCAATATAAATACGAAAAACCATCAAATTTGTCATTGTGGCAGCTTTTTTGTATTATAATACTGGGGGAGCACATAACTATAATACCATGAGCAAATAAATTATCAATATTCATATTAGACAACGGTAGAAGCTAAAGGACAGCTCTAGTCCCTTTGTCTAAGGAAGAAGGAAGACAAAGTGTTAAAATATTCACTAACATTTCTTTAGAAATTGATGAACATCTATATCTTCAATGCTTTGAGGTAAAATATGAATTTTTTTTGTCAGCCTCCACAAGAGATTAAGAATTATTAACTAGCTAGTGAAATCAAGACAAATGATATTGTTCAATTGTCAATATTTTAAGACATTATGACATGTGTATGAATAAATGATTTTATTTAACTTCTTGAAACAAAATTACAAAATCAAAGAAATTTATGGATGTCACTATTTACTAAGAAGAGACATGCATAATTGTAGCACCTCTAATCTCCAATTTGTAAACAAAAATTAATATTGGATCCAATGCAATATTTGCAAGATTTCCTGCAACTGTTATTAACCGATCAGATAAACAATCAAACAACTACCAAGAAATAAGCATAGTGCTTAATTTAATTAACCACAAAGACCATTAATTTCACTGTGGTAATGAAGCATGAGTATAGCCTAAAAATGTAAAATGCAAGATAAGAAATTTCTAGACTCTCATAGTGTATTTTATTTCCTAGCTTAAAACATTTAATATCTTTTTATACTCTTGGCTTAATTAATTAGAAAATGAACTTGTAACAACTTTATCTAGGATAGGAACTACGCATTTTACCTAGACATATCATCCCACCATCCAATCAGTAAAATAGTCAATTAATTGACAAATAAATGCACAAATATGACATAACTTACTATAAGTGGAATGATAAACTTTTTTAACAAAAAATTTGAGCCATTCTAAGATTTGTAATAGTGCATTATGTAAAATATAATGATTGTTAGACTTTTTGTTGGCATGATTATCTTTAAAAACACTCTTCCTTCAACCTATACTTTTAATAATTGGAAACTCTAATGCTCCAAAAAACAACTCTAATTAATTACACTCAATTATTTTTTGTCTCTCTAGTTAATAGGTGATTTCTCATTATCTTATGCACTTTCATTGTAAACACATTTTTACCCTATGTTAAACATATCAAATTTGCTTCCACATTTTATGTAGTGAATATTACAAAGACATATGTTATATATGCTAGTAGAACCTATTTTCTAACATGCTAAACTTTTGAATACAATTTTTTTTTATCAAACCCTTTATCAAAGCATATGTGTAGATTGCAGGTTGTGACATTTCATTTATTGCAATTTTGTATATTTTCACTTTTAGTATTTATGCTTTTGTCATCTAATTGATTTAAATTTCACATATCAGACTCATTTACGCACAACATGAAGTATTAAGAAATGTATATATTATAAGCTTATTTTTCCATATTTTTAAGTTCTCAACAAAAAAAAATAGTATAAAGTAAATAATAATCACTCAAATGCAAATTTACCATTTTGTCACAATAGCTGGAAAAATAACTCATGAGAAAAAGTAAGAATATTATCTCTCATACCAACGACATAAAGAGGAGTTCTAGTATCCTTGAATCCTTGAAACACACCTTGTATAGCATTAGAAATGAGAATAGCAGGAGTCCCAATGGATCTCAATCGCAAGTAGCTCATAGCTAAGGTTTGTATGAAAGCTTATCCAAACAAGCAATAGCCGTAATTAATCAATGTAGTGTCAAGACAATCCAACATTTATATCTAGAAGAAAGACACTTACAGATCTTACGCCCATTATAGCAAAGAAGCTTTTAGCAGCAAATGATAGAGATAATGGTAGTAAAATGCCAAGGATTCCAATAACTACTAATGAAGTAGATGGGGAAGAGATATATTCTATTTCCTTATTTCATGTAGTTTCTGTAAAATCTAGTCATCCAAAAATACGATCATTAAATAACTGATATCTTGCCAAGTTTTTTTTATTAAAAAGTGAAATTAATAAGATGAGATTGGAATGTACCTTTTATTATAACGATTTCATCATCAAGTCTTGACTCTTCTATTTCTATCAAGATGAGACCAATGATAAATCACTTTCATCATCTGTTGACTCTTCCATTTCTATCTCATTAGTTGAGCATTTTATCATCTCTTACTAGGTTGGTAAAAATTATAAATTGTTGCATTTATTTGTTTTTTTCTTGGCTCTTCATCGCCGATTGTCGGGCGTGATTTCGGCGGTTTGTGAGTAAGAAGAAAAAACAAATAAATACAAAAATTTATAAATTTTTACCAACCTAATAAGAGATGAAAGCATCAAAACATGCTCAACTAATGAGATTGAAATGGAAGAGTCAACACATGATGATGAAAGTGATTTATCTCTGGAGATAGATAGCCAATCTCATCTTGTTAGCGACGATGAAATCACAGAAATAGAAGAGTCAAGGTTTGATGATAAAATCGTTACAACATAAGGTAGGTTCTCATCTTATTAGTTTCACAATTTAATCAAAAGACTTGGCAAAATATCAGTTCTTTAATGACCGTATTTTTGAATAACTAGATTTTACAGCAACTAGTAGTAAGGAAAGAGAATATATCTCTTCCCCATCTACTTCACTAGTAGTTGCCAAGATCCTTAGCGTTTTGCTACCATTATCTCTAGCATTTGCTGCTAAAAGCTTCTTTGCTTTTATGGGCGTAAGATCTATAAGTGTCTTCCTTTAAATATAAATGTTGGATTGCCTTAACACTACATTGACTAATTGCAGCTGTTGCTTGTTTGGATAGGCTCCCATACAAACTCAGCTAGGAGCTACTTGCGATTGAGATCCATGGACTCCTCTATTCTCCTTTCTAATGCGTGTTTCAAGGATTTAAATACTAAAACTCCTTTTTATGCCAGTGATATTAGAGATAATAATCTTACTCTTTCTCATAAGTTATTATTCTAACTGTTGTGACAAAATGGTAAATTTGCATTTGAGTGATTATTATTTACTCTAGACTATTTTTCTTATTGAGAACTTAATTATATGAAGAAATTGGCTCACAATATATACATAACACGGTTCTTAATACTTCATCTTGTGCATAAATAAGTCTGATATGTGAAATTTAAATCAATTAGATAACTAAAAGCAGGAATACCAAAAGTGGAGAATAGGCAAAATTGCAATAAATGATATGTCATAACCTATAATCTAAACATATGCTTTTATAAAGGATTTGACAAAAAATTATTCAAAGTTTAGCTTGTTAGAAAATAAGTCCACTAACATATATAGCATTTGTCTTGGTAATATTCACTACATAAAATGTGGAAGCAAATCTAATGTGTGTAACATAGGTAAAAATGTGTTTACAATTAAAGTGCCTAAGATAATGAGAAATCACCTATTAACCAGAGAGACAGAAAAAATAATTGAGTGTAAATTAATTAGAGTTGTTTTATTGGAGCATCAAAGTTTCCAATTATTAAAAATCTAGGTTGGAGGAATAGTGATTTTAAAGATAATCATGTCAACAAAAAGACTAACAGTCATTATATCTTACATAATGCACTATTACAAATCCTAGAATCGCTCAAATTTTTTGTTGAAAAATTTACCATTCAACTTATAGTGAGTCATGTCAAATTTGTGCATTTCTTTGTCAATTAATTGACTCTATTATACTAATTGAATGGTGGGATGATATGTTTGGGTAAAATATGTAATTCCTATCCCAAATAAAATTGTTACAAGTTCATTTTATAATTAACTTAAACCAAGAGTACAAAAAGATATTTAATGTTTTAAGTTAGGAAAGAAAATACAATATGAGGGTCTAGAGATTTCCTATTTTACATTTTAAGGTTATACCCATGCTTCATTACCGCAGTGAAGTTAATGGTCTTTGTGGCTAAGCAAATTAAGAATTATACTTATTTCTTGGTAGTTATTTGATTGTTTATCTGATCGGTTAATAACAGTTGTAGGAAATCTTAAAATATTGCATTGGATCCAATATTAATTTTTGTCTACAAATTAGGGTTAGAGATGCTATAGTTGCGCATGTCTCTTCTCAATGAGTAGTGTCATCCATTCTTAACTTTCTTTAATTTTGTATTTTTATTTCAAGAAGTCAAATAGAATCATTTATTCATACACATGTCATAATGTCTTAAAGTATTGATAAATACTAATATCATTTGTCTTGTGATTTCACCAGATACTTAATATTTCTTATTCTCTTGTGGAGGTTGACAAAAAATGTTTATTTTTTACCTCAAAGCATTAAAGATATAGATCTTCGTTAATTTTTAAAAAAAGGTTAGTAAATATTTTGTTACTTTGTCTTCCTTAGACAAAGTGACTAGAGCTGCCATTTAGGTTCTACCGTTACCTAATTTGAATACTTATAATGTATTTGCTCATGGTATTATAGTCATGTACTCCTCCCAGTATTACAATACAAAAAGCTATCACAAGGATAAATTTGATGGTCTTTTGTATTTATATTGCAAAATACTCTTTTTTGAAATTTGATAATATAATTAATTCTAAATGTATACTTGTGTTCATTCACAAACTTCTCGTGTTGGTAAGGGTGATAGCTCTCGTAATCTATTCATCATTTGTTATCATTCTGGTTGCACACTTGGGCTCAATATTTACGGCTACAAATGAAGCATGCTTAATGGTTTGGATAATATTATTATTTACTGTTAATGGTTTGGCTGTTACTAGATGGGTAAAACTACTTCCTTATCTACTTTTTAGAAACAAATACACTTTACATTCATTAGATCTTTAGATGAAATAATACAATGTACATTGCAATTATCTTCTAGAAAAACAAGAATAGGAATTCCCCCAAGTGTTAAGGTCACTTTCTTGGGAAAATGTAGTTCTATGTCTAGAATTCTTTTTTGTTTTCTCCCTTCTATATTTTTTAGTTTAATATATACTTATAATCTTGCTTTAAAATGGTCACCATCCACTTGAGCACATTAGAAAAATCTCAAATAAAGTATATAGTATAGCTTGGTATCTAAGACCAAAAAGAAATAAAGAATATTTAAGAGGTGTCAATCTTAGCTTGAATTATTTTTCAGTACTAGCATAGCGTATTTAAATGATTTCCCATTAGTTAAATACAAAAGAGAAGTATGACACATTGAATTAGCAAGTAATATTTACTTAATAACTTAATATAGAGAAACACTCAAATGGATACCTCTTGGCTATAATTTTTATAAATGTTCAATTGAAAGTTTTCTTGTTTGATGTAAAAATAATGCTAAAGCATCCTTATATGTGCTTTAGATCATATCATCATCCTTTATTTTGTAACAAGTACCGTTGGCCCTATATCGATAATGATAGAAGTTTTTTTTTTTTAAAGTTTATAATGTTGGTAGTGATCATTGATTAAGATCTCCATTTTCTACAAATGGGCAATCTCGCAAGTGGATTTGCGGAGAAAGATTATGACAAGGCAACTGTAGTTGCGTCTAGGTTATTACAAGTACATATTTTGATGAATAATAATGGCTTTTTGAACTCTTAATCTTGTGAATTGGAGATTCTCGAGAGCCAAGAAAAGAAAAAATGAAACAATTAAAATTGCTTAGACTGATAGATTGAATGATAAGTAGTATTCAAGCATGAAAACAAAATACGTCCATAAATATTCAATATAGTAGAAAAAGCATACGTTTAAATTTATTTTATTTTTGTTGCATTGTCTCCAAATACACCATCAGACAAACAGTGCAGTACTTCAAGATTCTCTATAAAGTAAAACCAACATCATATTTAGTAGAAAATAACCGGATGTTTCCTCAAGTTATTCATTTGGCGAGACTCACACAAAAGATATTCCTATTGATTACGTCCATAGAGATCACGTGTAGGACACATGATCACAAGTGCTTGCTTGCTTTTGCATGTGGCCATGCATATGCACACGCTTGGATCCGAAAATGTAGGAGTCTGAACTATAGTAGTGTGGCCACCCATGTCAATATGGTTATAGATATTGGCCAATGTCAAATATGTCATTCTATTTTTTTGTTTGCTTTTCGCGTTTAGTGGGCTATGGACACAAATGTCCAAGATAACTAGCGAAGCACTATGCTTTTCACCCATATAATATCATAGCTAAGGCTTTCCAATTGCTAGTTAGGTATTTTAATTTTACAACTATTAAATCATGCAGATGGAAGTTGTGCTTGGCTTGAGACTTGATGTGATTGTTGGTGTTTCCTAAGATTTGGAAGTGGACTATTCTCAAAAGATGTCCATGTTCAACATCTTATTTTTGTGGACATTCCAGTATGTTCTCTCGAGTAGTTCAATATTTTCCAATAAGAATTTTCTTGCATAATTTGAGTAAATCATCTTTATATACATAACAGTTTGTTGTAGCTACACAAACCTTCAGTTTCTTGGCTTTTGTCTTTGAATGTGTCATTTTTGGATCATTGAATTTTGCTTACTTTGTATATTCCATGGCAAGCCCCTTATTTTGTTCTCATGATTTCCAAATATATTGATTTTCTCTAACAAATTTCTATATGCAGGTTTTAGTCTCCATTGTTACCATTGGCTCATTATTCCTTCTTTATAAAAGTGATGGTTTGTCGGAATATGGGACGCTTTGATTATACATATGGGTCTTCGAACCTTAACTAGTATTTGGAGGTATAGTTTCTTGTGTATTTTGAAATTTTCTGGATAAACTCTTTCATTTCTATATTATGAAATAGTAATTGCTTTGCTTGATGTGGTTTTGCAAAATGGGAAGTAGGATTGGACTTTGGCGCTTTCGTAGGGAGTGACTTCCTCACAATGTGTAGTAAAATTTTGGGGTCTCTTGCTTGATCTACACCTCTTAAATTCAATTCTGCCAAATATAATAGAAAATCGAGTACTTCATTGTATACAAAAACCAATTGACATGGCTTATATGATGCCGAATGATATATGTGGTCATCTTATTGCTGTAAATTAAAAGTTGAAGTGGTAGACTGCTAGTACTCATTCTTTCTGACGGTTTAAATGGAATGGCTCCTAAATTTCAATGCACCATACAACTTTTTCAATGAAAGCGATTACTTTCTATCCGTCTATCATGTGGAGTCTATCCATCTATCATGTGGAGTCGAGAGTAAGAGGTTTCCCATTTTGTAATTTGTAGAAGCAGAACGGGCAGAAAAGTACCAGAAGACCCTTCTTAGCATTATTTACTCGAACATATGCACTTTGCCTTACTTTCACTGAGCAACTGCACAAGAAAGTAAAAAGTTTGAAACGGATGGTTCGGTGGAATTCATGCTTGAGTGTTTTCAGAATGGATGGTGTCTTTTGATCATTACCTTAACCTGCTCTTGAAGGTCTTTAATGTACTCAAATGCCATATCCAGCATATCTGCTGTGCTCGTTTGCTGCCAAGAAGAAACCATGAAAATTGTTAGTTCTCTCCAAGTACCAACTATTCTGAAGCCATCCAAATATACAGAACTGGTCTCAGCTACCTTGTCAAAGTTTGGGAAAAGATCTTGCAATTTTCTCATCCTTTCACTGATGCGCCCTCTTCTAACCTGAAGATCACAAAACCCAGTTAGATCTTGGAAGAGCAGAGATGAGCATTTGGTTTGGACAAAGATATTAGCAACCGGCCATGACTACTTTGAGATCTAGGTAGTCATAGCCAATCCTACAAGAAACTCATACTTCTGGCGACATGGCTACTTCAAGATTTCAAAGGAATTAACATAGTTCTAGGAAATTACTCTCTCAGCTATGCTTCTTGGGTGGGTGGCACAACCTCGTTTCGCACGAGCTTTACAAGAAACAGTATCTTGAAAATGCAAAATATTTCCCACAGCAGCCATTTCAGTGGAAGTCTTGGGCAAGCTCAAATGGTGTGTCAACCCATGCGTCCTGTTTTGGGTCATGTTATCCTGATCAAACGGACTATCAGCAACTCAGAAGCATAAACATTGAGCAATATCTGAAAAAAGCTGCACCTGATACCTGATTTTCCATAGTGTGTATGCTGGAAGACAAGTTTGCATCCTCCTCTCTCACCCTCTTTAGGCCATTGAATGTTGTATTTTTCCAAGATTTTCTCATACGGTCTAGTTTGTTCTCATTCTCCATTTCGGCAATCTGAGGCATATGCCTTGAGGTTGAAATTGATGTGGACCTCAAATCTGTTTGACCAACTGATTTGGATTTACTACAAAAAGAACCATCTCCTTTACGCATTTCAAGATTCTGAGCATCTCTCCTGGCGTCAAAGCCTATAAGCAATAGATTCTGATCAAACAAGAATAATTTGTAGACAGATAAAACTTACCGAAATCAGACAAGAATAACTTGTAGATGGACAAATCTTTCAGAAATCATGATTGATTGCAAATGACAGTACCAATTTCGACAACAATGTTTGAAGTGAAACCAGCTGGGGAGCTACTCTGCCTGACAAGATTGGAGCGTTTTCCGCTACCCAATTCTGCAGGGGCATTACTTTGCAAAACCATGGAATTGGCTTCATCGAAGAAGCTCCCAAATCCAATAGAATTTGCTAAAATTTCATGATCCAGATGGCGGTGCACTGGGGAAGTACCATCCATGGCCGGAGATACACTAGTCCTGAAGACAACTTCTGACTCCTGCTTTACAGATCTCCGGCCATCCTCTTGCATATCATTAGATTCAAAACCATCAATCGACATGAGTTTGACAATGGCAGCATCCATTTCAGGGCTCAAAGGATGGGGATAGCTGTAATCCTCACATCCGATGTCACAACCGTTGCCATTGACCAAACAGTCGAAGAAAGAGCTTGGAGAAGACCGATATCGCATTAAGGAGGAGTTCAGTTGCTGCAAATGCGGTGGGTTATGCATAACCGACTCCATGAATCCTGGATCCTTTTTCAACTCTCCCTCTAAACATTCCACTCTTGGACTGAACAGGAGACTCATCGTATTTATGAAGATGCCTGATGGTAGTCAAATATATACATATATCAGAAAGAACTTTCCGGTACGATTCCTATATTCTTAATTAGTAAAAAGACATTCACCGGATAGTACCTTAACAGCTCTGCCTAGCTGCGAGTAGTGATCGATCTATTGGAGAACTCCGGGTTTGCTTAAGACCAAACTTCGAGTTCTTTTTTCCTGCAGCAATGGAAGAGAAGTCAACCTTTCTTCAAAGTATGAAAATGAAAGAAATCGCATAACTCATGACGAACCCAAATCAAATGCACGCGCCTATAATCTTGCGACTCACAATTCAGTGCTCAAGTTGGCCGCTTTAGACAAATCTAGTGCTAGCAGCAGAAACGAGAAGCACAGAAGACAAGTCAGGAACCGTACCAGTAATGAAATAACTCGAGTATCTTTCTGGGTTCCTGCCTTCTGGTTCTGCTTCATCCAAGTGGCTTCAAAACAGGAGGAGTCCGAAAGAGTCTCAGATCAAATCCAATCTTAATACCAGAGGCTAATTTGAGATCAACCGTACAGCGAGTCCTTTCTGGGAAAATATCCAAATGGGTTTACTCTATGGAGTAGAGTGACGCACAGTCTCAGGCACAATGGCGAGAAGAAGAGCCGAGGGACACATATATAGATGGGAAGAAGCCACGGGAGAGCAGCCAATGAAATTTTTTCTCCATTCAGTGAGTTTTTGTTTTATTTTTATTCAATTTTATTATCCATTCTTATCCATGGTAGTGTGATGTTATCCACGACACGTCATAATACAGATTTGAGTAAAACTGCCCTAAGATTAAGACGAAACCGCACTAATATGGTTCCTCGGTTTCGCAGGCGGTTTCGCAGGTTTGACAATATAATAACCGATTAAGAAAGGGAAAGAAAGCCGAAAATAAGGACCATGGAACTTGAATGTGTTCAAAAGCAGATGGTACTTTTGATTTGCTTATGGGTCAAGCGACTCTAATCTCCAATGGAGAGGCGAGAGGCAATTCAAAGATGACGTGGTGAATGGGTGGGGGTGGTGTTGGTGGTTTTTGGTTTGGAGGAAGAGCCACAAGTTGCTCTCCATCAAAGTTGGAATCTCGATTACTTTTATTAAACAATCCCAGGTTAATTGAACTTGCCCCTTAATTAAGCCGTGTGTTATAATGCTTAATGACAGTCATTTTCAAACCCCGCGACAGATCGCGTCGTCGCTTTACTTCTGTCAACATCCACAAATAAAAAGCAACTAATCTTCTCTATTGTTCACGTCTTAAGTTCTCTGTAGATGTTGTTCCACCATTTTCTTATATCCTCATTGATTTGTGTCTCGCTCATGCTATAACTGGTGTGTCGAGTCGGGCGATTTCCATTTCTCTTAGCATGTGTGATAAAGAAGGCAAAATCTAGAGATGAAAAGCATAATTGATCGGGGCCCTCCACCGCGTCAATCCATATCGATAAGAGCAGAAAATTATTGATTTTTCTCTCATGAAAGAGCAAGATTATTGAAAAGAAAGTTATTAGCATGATACCGGCGAAGGAATGTAGACGCACAATACTTAATTTTCCTTGAAAATTATGTACCGTGATGATTATATTAGGGTGATGCGGTCTCATGGTATTGCCGAATTAATTATGTTTAACAAGATTCTATATATGTGTATATGTTATCTCATTCCATGCATGTAAACAGGAGTGATGGATTTGATTGGTAAAATCGCGTGTGCAAAGATTAAAGCAATATGTACTTTTTGGGTTTGAAGCATAAAAAGTAAAAGGGGATCTCTTCCTCAAGGTGGCTGCCCAACTGCCCTATCAGCCTCGTTTGCATTCCATTACTCAGTGGGTCAACGCGATGAACCGTTGACTCCGACACGTCCTCATCCCAGGGTCCATCTATTCTTGACTTCAACTCCAGTCTTTAGCAGATTTTTCTGACTTCCATTGCACTCACTCGCAGCCTTTGCATAGGAAGTTAGGAACTCCCCTTTGAGGCATTGTCTAAAAACTGTCCGGATATTTAAGATTCGAATACACAACTAACTTTGCGGATCCATCATGGGCCGTCATCACTCCAATTGGAAAATGTCAACTTTGGCGGTCTGCAAGTCTGAAGAATGAGGGCAAAAAGAATAGAAAAAGGGAGAAAACATAATAAAGGAAGCAACCTAGGCAATTCATGACTCCACCAAAATTGACTTCCCTACTTCTATTCCTAATAATGCCACGAAAGTTCACACATGGCATTGGCGCTTCTGTGTGTAATCAGTTTGTAAAAGCCCGTTCAATTGACTTGCTTGTCCAGCAATTATGGGTGCCCCGGCTTATCCTCTCTAATTTTTTTGTCAGCTTCCTGGACTTAACCGCAACTCAAAAGTCAACTCTTACGCCTCTGCCCTTTCCAAATCATCATCCTGTTGACCATCATGGCTAACATTTTTTCGTAGAGATTACGACCGCTGGCGTTGCAGCCATTAATTTGATATCCTCATCACACGGGTTGCACACAAAAAGAGAAAGAAAGAGATTTCCCCCAAACGCATCCTAATAAACAGACATATCGCAAAACCATGTTGAAATCACGATTTATTGAAATAAAGGTCGAGCTCCCAGTTTCGTATTCAATTCTAAATGATTACCAGAGTATTAATAGGAGCGCTATTAGGTTGCCTGGAGGTAAAGCTTGGCGTAGACCCACCATGCACGTACAAACATTACTCTGGTGGGTCTACGCCAAGCTTTACCTCCAGGCAACCTAACGGCGCTCCTATTAAAACTCGATTATCTTTTCTTAATCCAAATTGCACCATCGTTTTCAGACTTACCTCACAAGTCAGACTCAGATGCTCTCACGCTCAAAACCCCTTTCTGTAAACAGGGGTGCACCATGGAAAACAATACCGTCAATCGATAAACGGTATTTCATAAAGTTAAAAGGGCCGTGAGGGTTTCAGGAATGCGGCAACATCACTGTCATTTCAGCGGGCTAGCCTAGGGCAGAAGTCGACCCCTTCATGTAGTGAATTTGGAAGTTTGCTCAAATCAGCTTTAAGGAAATTCTATTCTCCCGTGGCCTTGAATACTAATCCTCTATATCTAAACATTTCTCCACATTAGTTGCAACTATCTGTACTAGAAAAATAACCTTGAACGTCTCCGTAACTTGACTTTCTCATGTAGATAGTAATTTCTAATACTCATGCAACCCATAAGTTTATATATGAAAATGTAACTATTCATACACCTATATTTACCAATATTCATACTTAATTAGTAATTCTTTTATATAAATACAGTAACTTTCAATGGATTAGTAGTTAGTATTTATAATTCCCTCAAGTTCATCTAAAATCACCCCGCTTACCCTTGGGCACAGACCGATGCAAGAATGACAAGTGCCATTTTGCATGCACGTAAAGACTAATTGACTCCCACTTCTTATTCTAGTCATTTCCAGTTCAGTGCCAATGCGATCATGTCGTGCAACAACGGAAAGGAGTACATATATTCTAAGGAAGCAGCGAAAACCCAGGGTCGTCCCAGACTGTCCACACCTTCGTTTCCCAGTTATAAACCACATTTAACCATGTGTCATTAGTCTGTCAGAAAACGAGAATGTCGATCTGACATGTTTCAACAAAATGGAACGGCAGTAACGTCGCTCAATCTTTCAAAAATATCAGAACTATTGGCCTTTCTGACGAGAGAAACGATTGCATTCCCTATATATAACATAGAGGAGGTTCTTCAACATCAAAACAATTTGTCCAGCCACATCACAAACACAGTAACAAATTCGCCATCTTCGTACAACTACGACAAAATTACTTTTCCATCCCTTTTCTGCAGCAGAGGGACACCTTCATCCCAAAGTTCTTCAATAGTATGCTTTTCGAGGATTGTTCTGTAAAAGAGAGAACAATGAGTGAAGTCAATTTCCACACGTAACAAATACTAGGCACTTGAATGTGACACTAAACAAACAACTGAAAAGGTTAAAAAGATAATCACCAAAGGGTTTGGCCTGTATCGATATCCAAGCATCATCCGCTTCTTGTACTGCTCATATATATCATCATCTGGCGTCACCTCTCCCGGTTGATGTGCACCAACCCCCAAGTTGTTCGTCTTCACATCACCTGCCATGATTGGGTTGGAAATCCCACTTCTGGAGCTCCCCAGACCCTCCCCTGTTTTACAAGCCATAGCTTACAATCAGAAAGAATTCTCCATATAGGGTATTAGATAGAACTAAGCAACCTATTGACCCCGTGATTCAGAAAGACATTCAGTAGACTCAAAACTATAGACATTCAAAATGTGAATTCAGAGCCAGAATTTACAACTGACCAACGAACTACTGAAACCACAATAAACAAAAAGCTGACTGTTTAGAAAAACCACAAAGCACACATCAGTAAAACCAAGTCTAAAGTAAGCTGTTGTTAGCTACGATGAGCATCCAACCGGACATACTGAATGGTTACAGAAAAATTCTAATGGCATTAAAAAGAACTACAGTCATGGTAAGAGACAGAGAGAGAAAGAACCTTCTTTCCATCCCATCTTAGACAGAAGTTTGTGGCCAACATTGTCAGCCTGAATTTTAGCCTTCTCAGCAGCCTCTCTAGTTGCTTTCTGTGCAGCTACATCATTACAGTTTGATAAGAACTTTTCAAGCTCTTCTAGAGGAATGTAATCACCCATGTGATGACCCCTTTTTGCAGGACCTATAATGGAAAACATGACATGAGCTGAAAATTAATAAAAACCATCAAGAATAGACACTTAAAAGAAAATTACCCAGAGTTAGAAAACATATTTTATAAGACACAATACCAACCTTGGAGCGAAGCAGGTGGAGGCATCTCATCTTTCGACTGTTTAGGTTTCTTCCTCCTTTCCTCTTGAGCAGCCTTTTTCATGTAAAATTCCATCATTGCTACAGGATCTGCATCTGCCACACACAAGCAAGGATCCAAGGATCCAATTATTATAAATGACTGTCTAGTTAAGCAAGTAAAAGTACAAACCTGCAAAAGCAATTACCATGGGATGGATGACTATAATACTATAAAGCTTGAAAAGAGGCAGAAAAACTTTCATCAATGCCAGGCTTACACTTCCTCAATGACAACATGAGAACAAGATAAACTATATTTTGCACAATTTCCACTTTCTATTTCGGCGGTAAGGAGAAAGCATAGTAATATCACAAAATGTAACCCGCTAGTGGTAACACCTCAAAGAATAAAACAAAGTTTCGTTTTCAGTCTTAATCGTAATTCTAAGAATAAGAAAAGAACATTTCCAAAGTGACACTATATATTTATATGCTCGAAAGGACCAACATCTTCCCAGTTAGAATAAAACTAAATATAACTACCACTTTTCCCAGCTGATGTTGAATCAACAAATGCTCCTGGGCTATCCACATCTTCATACAAAGCAGAGGTCGGAATGTGATAATTCGAGGCATGCTTAAGTGACCTTTCAGGAGCAGGAGCAGACCTAGATGCTGGAATGCTAGAACTACCTGTGCCAATAAGAAATTAAAGGAGCCACATAAGAAAACAACATAGACTTTCAAGGGGACCCCAGAATGCGGATGGAGAAATAAAGACCTCAACATCAACTATGAAGTATAAAGGCTCATTTGTTTGGAATTAAGGTTTAAGAAAAAAGCACTTTTGCTTTGCCGCCTTAAATTGAAATATTTTCTAAATTTAAAAAGATTATGAAAAAACTATATGTTAATCTCAGATTATGAGTACATACTCCAATTCTAGCACAGAAATCAAACATACACATGCACAATGTGTCACATGCACAATACGCAAAGCATCCAAGTTTTGATACTATACAAGGTATGCTATTTTGTGAAAAACGACCTATGGGAAGGAAAAAATCTTTTAGCCGTACACCGTAGAAACTATAGAGCCACAAGAAATTATGATTGAATGAAAGCCGTTACTTCCACAATGAAAGTGCTAAAAGGTTACAGATAGATAATTAGCATTACATTGACCTCATAAGCATGCATATGACCAATTGACTGCAGGCTCCTAGAGAAGATGTGTAATTTGAAACTATTTAATGTGAGTGTTGTCCATATATTGTGCAAACTTCTACTCTTGCCTTCACTTGGAAAACTCACTGCTCTCCTAGTTGAATACATGATTTGTTATTGCAGTGACCTCAGTTTGTTTAATAAACTAATAGATTGATCTCCATGTATAAGCAAACTTTAAGAACATATGAAGGTATTAATTTCTTCAAAATCGGTAATCACACCAAGAGTAACTACATTAGTCTACTGACCGACCAAATAGATATAGTTCAATCACCAACCACTTTGAGATTTTTGGGAGTCCCCAGACTGTTTAAGGGCTTTCTCCTCCTCAGAAAGCCTGTATTCATAATACCGGTAGTCTGCACAGGCCTCATCAAATAAAAACCTGTGTAACAGAAAGAACAACAGAACGATCTAAGTTAGTGACAGAGTAACAGGGCACCCATGCAAGTAAGATCAAAATGCCAGCATCAATCAGGAAAAGAAATATAAATGTGAGTTGAAAAAAGAAACAATCGTAAACTGGAAACCACAGGAGAAACATGGTGTTTGCATGTAGTTGCATAAAACATACTTGAAAGGCGTATCTCCAGGGTTCTTTTGACGAGTAACATGTTCAAGTTGCCTTCCATGTTTGGCCACAAAATTTGCTAGTCTATCAGCGACATTCTTTACTGTAGGATCACTTGGAGAAGGGGGTGCTGCATATCACTTATAAAACTGATTAAAAGCGAGAGCATGCACAAGGGAATGCAAAGTACTCTTGCAGCGGCTTGACACAAGTTCCATTGAACATCATTTGCCACCCAAGCTCATAGGTACTTAAGCAAAAAGCTGCATTCACGAGACAAGAAACATTCAAGAATGTTTTTTTTTCTTGTCAACAACCAGCTTAAGAGTAGAAATAAATTTTCTCAAAGACTGTACTTGAAAGAGGAAGTAAATCCCAACCATGCAATGATATCATCAATAAAATGATGCAGATAAAGTTAAAATCATTATAATGTGAGATATCTGTCTCAAACATCAGGCCCAGATGACTCCAGTAATCAACATTTCAAGGCACTAAATGTGAGCCATCTCCAGCATCTTTAACCTGGGAATTCTAAGTTTCTGTAATTTCTGAATTTTCAGATAAGTAAAGTAGATGCAAGAAACCGATAGAAGCATCAGCATAAAGGACAGTAAACCAATACTTTACCTGTGCGCGACACATTCATCTAGACATAAAATTATTGTGCAATCCAACAATTATATCTAGAAGGACTGTGGCCATAGGCTTGGAGTGGGGGAGGCTGCACGGGTGGCAATAAATTTAACTCCCTGTCCCTTGAATCAGATTAGGCTGATTTGTACAAAGCAAAACCACCCCAAAAAAAAAACCCACAAAGATAAATAAATAATCATGAAAACAAAAGGGACCCTAAGCAGGGCCAGCTCCACAAAAAGAGGCAATAGATGCAGCAGACAACCCATATGCTGACAAGTATCATTACCAATATCATGTTGTCTTGATGAATGCTTGGAGATATCTGATTGACCTAATCTCTGACGTTTCATTGGCGAACTACCCATATCGATCCTATAATCAGTTTCTTCTTCCTCCTCATCTCCGCCTAACTTAGCTGGACGTGCCACCAGCTTCGACTTCTGTTTCAAACTGAATGCAAGTTTTCCACCTGAAGCAGCCTGAAGTGGCTTGCTTGTATCATTAGTTTTATTGTAGACGTGAGTTTTACCACCAGCAGTGCTGGGGACCTTAGCTGCTGATACAACTTTAGCTGGTTTAGAGCTTTCCAGCGAAGCACCCGCTTCCTTCTTCCCTTCGTTCTCTTTCTCTTGTTGAAGCTGCTTGAACCTCAGCAGGAACGAACCGTCATTCACAAAAAGATTGGGATTGTCCATGGGCAAAATTCCAACTTGCCTAGATAAAGTCCCTGAGTAGAACAGATGCTTCTCAATAATCTAAACAGTACACCGAAATTAGCTCTTTCTACTTGCAATCACAATAGCGATGAAATCACGAACCGATTCCAATCAAAAGATACGCTAGAATTCAGAATCAGACGGGACTCCTTTTGCAGTACAAAATTCAGAACAAATAACCTAGCGGCAAGAATGCGGAAGTTCTTTAAGAAAAGCATATGCATCGGAGGCGTTGCCCTTGTTTCTTAATTCCATTCAAACCCATAAGTTTGATCCACAGGACCAATTCGAGAGGATACATAAATGACAGGGAAACTGCTACCGATTGAATCCAAAAGAAACCAAAAAACCAGCAATCGAGAAAAGACCCAGCACCCTTAGCAGCAGATGCAAACGAGCGAGATTATCCGCCAAGAAGCGTCGGGCATCACCTCAGGCTCCCGACGGCGACGGAATTGGAAGCTCGACGGTTGGGCTGGGTTGGGTTGGGTTGGGCGCTAGCTCAAATTCATTCGGTGGTCAAATCGCCGGAAAAGGCCGCGGGTCGAAGAAATCGGTATCTGATCTCAAATGGTGAAAAACGAAGGAGGGACGATGTCCGTGCAATTTGGATTTTATACTGGTGCCGTGTCGAAATATCTTTTTTTTTTTCTTTTCAGGACCCCAAAATTCTCCCATTTTTAGACTTGTGGCACGCGTGAATTTTAGCTTTCAGCGCTATCACTGGGCATTCCTTACAACGTCTGCCTCTGTGTACCATGGAGTTTCGCAGTTTGGCAAAAACACCCTGCTTCGCTATTACGTTTGCAAATACAACCCCCCTCCAATTAGTTATCACACGAGTTACTATCGAGAAATCCGAGATGACGTATAAAAAATGGCATTTCATACTCCATTTCTAGTTTAGCCATCATGTCGGCTCTCAGATGGCAAATCGAATTTCCCTTCCATAAAAAGTCTTCTCAAAAGCAAAGAAGAGGGTTTTCTCGATTCAATTTCAGCTATTTCCTCTTCATTCAAAAGGTGGAGGGCTGTCGAATGAAAACATTGATGAAGCCTTCAGGAAATTTACCCAGTTTATCTTTCGTCAGGTTCGTCCTTGCAATTGCAAATGAGGAAGAAGTCGATATCTAATATAGTTAAGGGATGAATATGCAAAGGAGTGGGAAAAGGAAAATGAAATGGGATGGTAAGATAGGGGTGTAAATAAGTCATCTC
This sequence comes from Eucalyptus grandis, assembly GCF_016545825.1. NCBI lineage: Eukaryota > Viridiplantae > Streptophyta > Magnoliopsida > Myrtales > Myrtaceae > Eucalyptus > Eucalyptus grandis. The sequence continues at coordinate 59,998,845 of NC_052618.1, read as the reverse complement.
AAATCAATGCATACATTGCAAAATCCCTCTATGATAAAATGCATTTTTATTACAAATTACAAATTTTTTGGCTAATAGATAAAAGGATTAAATGGTATAATTCTTTTGTTTTGTTGGTAGATTTGAGGATTAGAAACATGACTATTGCTTTCCAATTAACTGTTTTTGCATTAATTGCTACTTCATTAATTTTAGGCTATATTTAGTCGTTCAGATTTTTAATCAAGATAGGATTGGATAGTATATGATATGAAATCCATAGAATTTTAATATATCATATCCACTGTTTGGTGATTACAATAATAAAATTGAATATATTCACACTATATTATATATATTATATGGTATAAACGACACATTAATAAAAATGAACTAAAATTTCTTTTACAAATAGAGATAGTAAAAATCTTTCGCGACACTCTAGCTTATTTTATTTTATTTTCCTCTATTTTATTAATTAATTTCTTTTTATTTTCCCCCTCCCATCATTCTTTAATAAAATTTTATTAAATAGTAGACTATACTAGTATAACCAAAATACTCAAATACCTAAAATATATATTTATATTTATATATTGAAATTATTTTATAAAAATAATTAAATTCGAATATATAAAAATAAAAATAATATGAAATTAAAATAAATAAATTGTTACTTTTTGTTATTTTGAATTTCTTATATTATGGTTCAAACATTATTTATATTGAGATATAATTTTAATTTTGTTAATTTAAAAAATTTATCATTCGAGAAAATAGCTATCTCTTGCGTCATTCTTACTTACTTTATTTTATTTGCTTTTTTATTTTATTTTCCTCTTTTTTTTTTTTTTTCCCTTCCCACACTTTCTAATAAAATTTTATTAAATAGTAAATAGTACTAGTATACGTAAAATACTAAAATACATAAAATATATAATAAATATAAATATATTTTAAATTTATATATTGAAAATATTTTATAAAATCTAATTAAATTCGAATATATAAATTAAAATAAGATTAAATTATCTTTTTTTAATTTCTTATAATAGAATTTAAATATTTTTATATTGAGATATAATTATAATTTTATTAATTTAAAAAATTTGTCATTCGAGAAAAATAATTTTTTTATTATGAATATTAGAAATTCTATCATCTTTAACCCATGTCTCTGATGAGATAATTTTATTTAATTTAATCTCCCTTATATTCTATTTTATCCCGTTTTGATCCAACACTAAATATAAGATATAATAAAAAATTTATCTCGAATTTTAGGAAAATCGTCAAACGTAGTCTTATTAATTAGTGTACCCGCTGTATTTGCTTCTCCCGTGGGGAGGAGCTTGGTGCTTCGCCCCTCATCCGCAGCAGCAGAGAAAGCAGAGGCGGAGGAGAAGGCCTTCCATCCATGAAAACCCTAAGCGGGATTACTCCTTTCCCCTTTCACTTCCGCCCCGGACCTCCTCTTCTTCGTCCTCCCGGCTTTCCTCTCCTCAACTTCAAGCGTTGCCCTCCTTTCCGTTCCTCTCCGAGCCTCTCTGTCTCTCCCCCTTCGTCTCTCCGTAAGCCCTTCCTTCTATATTCCGGTGTGTGACTTGCTTGTGTGGATTGATGCTAAAGTTTTGAGCTTTATCGCCGCGTATATATATATGTGTGTGTGGCTCCTGTTCAGTTGACCTTCTTCTTGTGCGGGTGCAGCTGCAAAGGAACATGGGGACAATGAAGGGGATTCGCTGCCGCTTGTGAACGGGAAGTCGCTCCAGGGTCCTTCGCCAAATAAGTTCCTTCAAGTCGTTTTAGTGTCTCCTCAGGTAGGATTATAAGACCGCCTGCGTTACATTTGCTTGCTCATTAAATGAATGGTGGAGGTTGCATTTCTTATGTGGCTGTTCGATTTTTTACCTGCATTGGTTGAGCTAGTTCAATTAAGGAGGATCATATTTGGGGTATAGACCGACAGATGGCATTATTGATTAGTAATTCAGACAGTAGCTAGTTTACTTTATATCTACTATCTTTCGTGGATTCAAGAAATCTTCAACACTGCAGAATGCTGAGAATTGTGTTATTTATCAAGTTGACACATTGAAGCCTTATTTTCTTGCATAACTGAGTTCCTCAGTTTCTCACTTTTGCCTTACGTTGTTCTCGGCAGATTCCTGGAAATACTGGTTGCATTGCAAGGACATGTGCTGCATCAGCCATCGGCTTGCATCTTGTTGGGGTGCTTAGTTTGTCCCAACCGCTTGAGCTTTTCTTTAGTGAACTTTGAAGGCATTCCTCAGTGAAACATATGTTGACGAGTCACTGATTATTTGTGATTGTCACATAACATCCAATTTCTTTTGATGCCTTTAGAGCTTAAACTAGTGTACCATGTTTTAGTAATATTACTACTGGAATTCTTAATACTATATCACTACTTGAATTCTATGTCTTACCAAAATAGTGATGTAACTGTCCAAACTCTGTGCGGTGTACTGTCAGGCCAAAGGCTATCTTGGATAAGTGCTGGCATTCAGTATATCTATCACTGCTATAAGCTACTTGAATTGACTGCAGTTTTGTTGACTTGCTGTGTGCATAGAGATGTTTGGTTATCTTAAAAACTAAGATCGATGGCAAGTTTGTTAACATGGGCTCTCTTTTGTATTTTTTTTTTCCTCTGTCCCTTCAGCCACTAGGTTTTCAGGTGGATGATACAAAACTCAAGCGTGCAGGATTGGATTACTGGCCGTATCCTCCTCAATGCAGTATATCTATTTTGTGTAATGTTTTTTTTCTGAAAATAGCGCAGATTTGAGGGCCTTTAGAGTAATTTCTTTCACTTTTTTTCATGTTCAAATTACAGTGGACACTCTTCAAGGATATCCTCTTTATATGTTACAGAATTCAGCAAAAATATGGAGCTTTGTGCAATCACGTGTTTTTTTGACCCTGCTTCATCCTTTGATTATCTATTTTGATCCTGTTGTACGGTTTTAATTGACGGTATATCTAGATATGTGGTTGTCAAAGTTCATAATTCGTGGGCTGAGTTTCAAGACTACTTCAGGAAGCAGGTATTTCCATTTCTAGTAGATGAATTAGAAAAAGAACCTCTAGTGTGTCCTTTATCCCATCTTCTTTCGCTTGCTATGTGTTGTAGGATGGTGAGAAAAGATTGCTGGCATTCACCAAACGAGGGACAGATATACATTCTGTGAGTTAACCATCCTTATGTAATTCGAATCTATGATTTTTGACCCTACCTTACAAGGAGATGTAACTTGAATCTGTGCATCTTTTCTAAACGATCACTTTCCCTCAGCTAGTACACACATATAAATTGAGGATTAGCCAGCAAGTTCATTGAACCGAAAATTGGTTTGGTGGATAAATCCACGTAGAATGGCTACAATGGTAGTCTTACAAGCTATATCTTTCGGTTTCCACAGTACTGTTAAAAGTTACCTTCCAATTTCATCAAACTATCTAATTCATGCTATGTCATTTTTGTACTAGATAAGATTGAACAATGTTTAGTATCACACTTCTTCGTAGATGTACCGGTTGTAACAGTGCTTCTCCCCGGCAGAAGTTTTGTTGGAATGTAAGATTGTTCACATCAGAGTGAACGAATAACATTTTTTTTTGGCCAAAAGGACAGACACGGGACAGAATTATTTGAACAATTTTTATAGCTAATCCGGTGTTGTTGCAAAGCAAATGCAAATAATTTTCTAGTAGAGAAGCCAGAGAAGCACATATACTCAATTTTATGGCTCTCCCCAATTGACCCAAGCAGACTCTGCCGTGTGCTTTTGGAGGATCTTGTGTTGCTCTGGTCTCTTTGTAGAACAAACTAACTAGTGCGGTGAAACAGAAAAGATTTAATATTTCAATCTATTCATGTTGCAGGATTTTTCCTACAGAAAGGGTGATTGGCTTGTGTTCGGCTCTGAAACTTCTGGACTGTCAAATGAAGTCCTGCATGATTGCAAGAGTGAGACATATGGTGGTGGCACCCTTCGGATACCAATGGTTGAAACTTATGTTAGATGTCTTAACCTTTCTGTGAGCGTGGGAATTGCTTTGTATGAGGCATGCAGACAGTTGAACTATGAGCAGCTACGATCATCATCAAGCACTGCTAACGACTATGAGCAAGCATTCATTACAGAAGATATTTTTGCCTGAAACATTGGCGTAGTGGCTGTTGAAATTTTTTTTTATTTTCAAGGAGATACATCAGAAGTGAGCCATTACAGAGTGCAGCTTGACTATGGCTTGTGCCAGGAAGACGTTCGTTGAATTGGATCAAAGAACATGCTATTTAAATGCATAGTAGATCCTGCTCTGACTTCATCCCAGCACTGTCTAAATTGCCAAAGCACTGTAGAAGAGAATACAATATTTCTGTCATGAATTGTTGGCTGTAGTTCTTGAAGAATGCTGGATGTTCTGCTGGATGTTCTGCTGATGGGGCCTTTACAGCTTCACAAAGCTGATCCAAGTTGCTGGTGAAATCTCCATTTAGTTGACTGGTTTGTGGTAATCAGTCTGAAAGGTTCGTAATCTTTGTTTATTAGCTTTTCTTGGATTAAGTAATAACTATTGAGAATGAGAGTTATTGGGCCGGTTAGTCCATAACCTTTTACTTATCGTCAATGGGAATGGAAAATATTTGTGACCTGATTGTATGCACGACTCTTCTGCACTTTTTGGAGCGAATGAATTTGGGGTAAAAGGACCTTCTTCTATGCTTGCAGATCAACATTGATCTACATACTGGGGCGGGATCACTATTTCTGAGGTTTTAGAAATTTGCTCCTCAGATTTCTCCTTGGCAAACGATCGTGTGATTTTGAATTCATGGCATAGGAATTAAGGAAGGTTTGGTGGCTGGGAGACCGAGTGGGTAGTTCACGAGGTTCAGTAATTCGTGCAAGCATGACCTCATCAGATCATAACTTGACTTCAAATTCCTTCTTAGAATGGAGGTATGGTGTTCTGGGACAAGCGTTGGCCATGACTGATGAGGTCCTCTACTTTGTTGGGGAGTAATATTGCATCATGCATTAGGAGATTGATTTACTTGGAATTGATATGTTTTCAGTCTGCAATCGTTGGCCGTTGAAGAATGAGAGGTGATGGTTTACTATTTATGAATTTCCCAGGGATGTGAAATAATCGTGGCCCGGTGCCGTTGGACATTGAATGCGGAATTTAAGTTAAGTCTGAGTTGGCTCGTTGAAGGTGCTTAAACCGAATTCCCGTGGCTCTGGCTTTGGCTTTCGTGGAAGCGAGGGAGATTCATTCGCATGTGAGGACCTTGAATTATGTTCCGGATCACGACAGCGCGATCCCATGTTCTCTTCCCTGTTCTTCCTTGTGTGTGTCGGAAGATAGGGCCCCCCCTCCCCTCTTCTGCTCCACCTGAGATCCCGCCGCGTGGCTCCCTCTCTTCCCTTGATCTCATCCTCGAGTTCCGTCTCCAAAATTCAATTATGGTAATCTCACATGATACACCCACATAATCCAATTGTGTAACAATAAAGATAACCCTTGGGAGTTTGACCATGTGTGGACACATTCAGTCGACCATCCCGCATTCTGCTTCACGGTTGCTGACTCGCAATACCTATTATAGCCAAAACCCATTGAACAATAAGAGTGCTTTCTTGGTCGAATACAATGGAGTCCAGTACCTCGACACTCAATAGACTCTCCTTATGAAAATGCAATCGATAATTTCCACCGCCAAACTCGATCATTTCAATAGGAGAAAGAAAATTAGTAGCTTGACATGACAGTATGTTTCTCGGGAAACACTACATATTTTTCCGGTGAAAAGCAAACCTAATAATGATCCATTGGCGAGAGGATTTGCTTTAAGAGAAATTGCCGTCCCATGATCATGTCGGAGAAAGTGCATTTTAAGGTGAGATGATGAACCAAACGTTGGGAGGCGCACAATGACATTAACGTATAAGGATGGATATAAAGTAAAAGGGACCAATGCACTCCCCTCACTCACATGGGACTTCGTGGATTTGTTGATATCACTCTGTTGTCTTTCTCTGTTTCTCCCATTTTGATCATCACATGGGGGCACTGGGCATTGACAATTGACAATTGGCAACCAAAAAGCAGCAAGCATCCCAGTGGGGTTCCCTCTCTATCATTATCCTTTTTTGGGATTAAATCCACACTCTTTCGACGTATCTTGGAAAATTGTGACGGCACTTTTTCCCGTAGTCTCTTAACTTTCCCGTGCATTGATGTTAACGTTACGAGTGTGTGTCGACATATTTCATCTCTCTTTTGAATTAGCGTCTACAACCCGACCCCCCCAAACCCCTTCTCTAGGAGAAAAGGTGAGGCTCGTGATCCTCATCGATCATATTCGTGTGGGCCCACCTACAGTAAGTAAATTAGGAACGCCGCACACACGAATTAAATTACGATAAGACTAACTTCGATATTATATTAGGAGGTCCAATTCTAAAACTTAAGTTAATAGTGTAAAGGGTGACCACATACATATAAAAGCCATATAAATGCTATGAATATATCAATCATTTAATGTCTAATTTGAAGAGTGGACAAGCTACGTGCAAAAAGATCACTCGCTAAAACGTGAAGCTCTGTGTGGAGCAAAGAGGGAGACCATCAATTGATATGTAGATAGTGATTCCCTACCAACTAGCGGCTCCACATGTAGGGAGCTAAGCTTTGGTTATGTGTACAACGGCTTTCGACTATGCGGGCGTTGTGTTTGCATTCTATAGGTAAGGAAATTAGCATTCTTGGAGTTCGATGCCTAAGCTCTCTAGATTAACGGTTTCACCAACTACACCTACATCTTTTCGAGGTTTCTGGTTGGGTTGTGCTAAGTTTTCTTAGTTCACCTAGTATCCAGGCTTTATCACACGTTCAGATCCTCCTCTCCTAAAGGCGAATCTATTTGAAACATGAAAAGGAGAAGGACGAAGGAAGTTGCAGGAATGTGGAAAGAAAAACATTATCGGACGACGACGTGTGGAAGAAAGAGAGCACATGATCTTATCTCGCCATGTCCGAATCTTTCAGCCAAAATTCGGTGACCGTTCTTCACGTGCCCTGCCCATTTCCCCATCCAACATAGATCCTTTTCTTATATCACAACCTTAGGATTCCCATTAAACAATAATATTACACACGTTAAGCTCGTCGACCTGCTCTTGACATGTCCTGAAACTCGGACGACCACACCCATGTAAAAAAAAAAAAAAAAACAGAGTATGGGATTAACAAGTCCTCAAGGGATTCCCGCACAGACAGTCGTTGTTGGCAAACGACGACGCTTCGAGGTGCTCGAACGGCTCGCCAATGGGGATGGGCCCGCACAGGTGGTTGTGACTCAGGTCCAAGTGGCCGATGTACTTGGCCGACGACAGCGATCCCGGTATCTTGCCTTTCAGATTGTTGTGCGACAAGTCCAGCGCCATGAAATACGAGTTCGACCCGAACACGTCCGGAATCTCCCCCTCGATCCAGTTCCGGCTGAGGTTCAGTATTCCCATGCCCGCGTCGCTCAACAGGCTCGCCGGCAACTTGCCCGACAGCCAGTTACTGTCCAGGGTCAGCGTCGACAGCACCCGCATTTTGCCCAGCTCCTCCGGGACCCAACCGTTGATATGGTTCATCGACAGGTCCAGGTCCGCCAGCCTGTACATGGTGGCTATCGAGCTCGGGATCGTCCCATTCAGCTGGTTCCGGCCCAGCAGCGCCCGGCTCAGCATCGTCAGCTTCCCGAAGTCCGCAGGGATCACGCCTGAGATCCTGTTGTTCCTGAGGTCCACGTGCATGAGGCTCGACATCTGGACGATCGACGCCGGGATCTCCCCGGAGATCTGGTTGTCCGCCAGGTTGAGGACCGTGACGCGGCGGAGGTCTCCGATCGCCGGGGGGATGCGGCCGGAGATCTTGTTGCCGACCAGGTCGACGACGCGGAGGGAGGAGAGGGAGGTGATGCAGGCGGGGATCTCGCCGGAGATGCCCTTCCAGTCGGCGAGGATGAGGTTGGTGAGGCGGTCGAGGCGGCAGATGGAGGGGTTGATGGTGCCGGTCATGTAGCCGGAGCGGCCGGCCTTCTCGAAGATGGGGTCCTCGGACTCGCCGCGGAGGTTGATGTCGGCGACGCGGGCGACGGTGGGGTCGCAGCTGATGCCGTACCAGTTGCTGCAGCAGTCGGTGCCGGTCCACGAGTTGAAGATGCCCAGGTAAGGCTCGCTCAGCGACGCTTTGAAGGCCAGGAGAGCTTCCCTGTCGGACGCCGGACAACCGCTCACCGCCCGAGCCAGCACCACCAGCAGCAATGCAGCACCGAACCACAGCCTCATCTCGCTCTATGCAGCCGTAAGTAGGAGCCGAGTGGAGTGTCGAAATGAGCAGAGAGTGGAAAGATGGCGGAGGTTGAAGATGGAGTGCGTCTCAGCTCTGAATTTAATGAGGTCCTTTGGACCAAAATGCCCCTGGCATAGTGTCGTATTTGCGCAGGATGCCATAGATTGGGCAGGCTACAATCGCACATGCAGGATGCAATAGATTGTCTCGCCTGTTTCTTCTCTCTTTTTTAAATTATTGTGGATGAGGATAATGGTCTTGCATGTGTGTTAAGTTGTTAACCTGAAGAACATTGGTCCACATTTCCATATTAATATCAAATTCTTGTTTTCCAAATTACTAGTTCCTTTTTTTTTCTCATTTCATTGGTTCCATTTAATTAAGAACAATACTTACTATTGATAGATGTGTCACGAGCATATTAAAGGAATTACAATTATATTGAGACTCGTTAGCATCTTCCATACTTCTATTGTGAGCATGAAAATGGTAATTAACCCAAATGACAATTATCAAAATACTTGCCGATAAGTAGATTGATGACAACATAAGCGGGTTCCCCGTGAATTGAAGATATTGACCATACTTCATCATAGAAAAATCAGCAGCACATAACACAACATGGGCTCCAGAAATCCCAACGATAATGAGAGCTCCATTATTTTCCCGAATCCAATGATTAAAGGCACGTTCATTTTGATGATACCGCCCTTTCTTTTTACCTTTTTCACTGAAATGACAAAAATTGACGCTGTCGGCTTTCCAGTGAGAGAAAGGGAGAGAGGGAAAGCAAGATGGGAATATCTGCTTTGGGAACATGGCTGCTTCAGTGCTTCCCCCAATCATCTTTGCTAATTTTCCGTTTGCATCATCCCAAATCAACGGCAATACCCGAGATGTTCTCTGCTTTACTATCTCGAATTGCGTGAATTATATCGGATCCTCAATTTTACCACTCGCATAAGCAAGAGCGCCTTAGCAGATAACAGTCATGTAGCTTAAACCTATGAACAAAGCAAAGCATATCTACATCTTTACCCCAATTCTGAATCTCGCACATTTATTGGCACTCGAATCCCCGTATGACTTTTCATGACATAAAAGAGAAATGTGATCAGAATAAAGATTGGTTCAATCATTTCAGAAATCGATGGAGACAAATTAAAAAGGCAAAACTAATGATGACCATTATTAAACAAGTAACTTTAGGAACTAGAAAAAGACGGAAAATTTCAAATGGTAAATAAGAGATTCAGAAACAACCCAATCTCAAGACGATTGCGTTCAATTCATCCTCTTCACGGTGATGGATAGCTGCAAATTTTGCGGCAGAAAACCCGATGGGCCAGTGTACGGGAATAGACTAAAAGCTCCAAACATTAAATACCAATCGCCAGAGTTTTCCCAGTTAGGCCTGACGTCCGTATTCAATGCAGGTCACCATCTCCAGAGCTCGAGATGGAAAACTTACGAGAGCTATGGCCTGAAGCTTCGTAAAGCCATCATTGGGAAATGCTCTCCTAAGAGAGTTTTTAGTCCCCACCTAAGGTAATCAGAGATGGGCACGTTCTAAAGTTGCAAGGAGCTCGCACCAGATTTACTGGCAAAAGGGTCGCGGAGTCGGTAGAGAATAAAGAGATGTTGGAGAAGAGGGTGCCAACAACAAAGCTTACATCCATCAGAGAAAAAGGGCCTATTTTCTCAGGTCAATAGGCAATATTCAAAATGGGCTGGAGGTTTTGCAGAAGCTATGTTGTCCAAGATACTAGATCGGGTCTTCGAGCGGAGGCCCTCCCATTTTCTAATGTTGGGTTCGGTCAAAGGTCAATCGTGAGTTGGACTTCCAGACCAGCCCAAAGACGACCCGGGGCAAACCCGGGACCATCCTTATACGAGGTATAGAACTTAGCAATGCGGGAGATCCGCAAGAAATGTAAAACCCCAACAACCAAGGCTGATACTTTCGGTGCAGGATCCGACATCTCCTATACATTTTGCAATTGGGATCAAAATGAACATCTCCGTGATTTCGTACACACTGCCGCACACTCTACAACGAAGATAAAGTTTCTGCTAGTCGAGTACGCGACTTATACCGATACTCACGGGTCGTGTATCATGTCTTTTTCAAGCAAATGCCGTTCATTCTCCAACTCCAGGAGGAGCATGTGTTTGCCTCCATAATATGGGGAAGTTAAGAAGGAAGCAGCCAGGCATAATAGCATTACTTAGGGTGCGTAAGATAATGACAGCGTCCGCACCAATGTACAAAAAACAGTTAAGATGCTCCCCTCTCCCATCGCATATTATTATCCTGCTTCCCTATTCATTTATTCTGATTTCTCAAGAATCAACTGAAGAAGAAAAGAACATGCGATCCCCCTACCAAGAACCGCCCTTATTTTGTAGGCACTCCCAACATGAATACTCCCCCATTATAATCGACTCGATTGTTTTCTACGTTGGATTATTGCTAATTTGTTCGGTAAGATAGAAGTTTTTTTCTCCTTTGCTAAAGTTCGAAAATAATGACCAATTGAATGGGGGGAGAGACGACAGTTTCCATTGATATGATCAAAAATTATTTGACTAACTCTCCAGTATCATTGCCTCCTAAGTGAGGTAGTCATTTGTAGTTATACCTATCAGCAACCGATACAACTATCGGGGGTGTGATGGCATAGGATAACAATGAAGGCAAAGAGCAAATGGTGTGCTATCTTAGTCAAATCTTGAATGATGCTAAAAGGTCGTACACCGCGGTGGAAAGATTAAGGTGTTGTTTGGTTCAGCATGTAGAAGGGGCTTTGGGACCTCTAGAGAGGTTTGGGCAAAAGCGAAGGTGCTTGGTTCAATTTTTTGAACACTTTGGGGAGATGCAATTGCATCTCCAAGGGGATTGAAAGGCCTTTGGGGAAATAAAGGGGTAGAAGTCTATTGGGAAGTTGCATTTTCGGAATACAACTTCCGATATTATTCATCATTGTTCATCTCTCCAGGTGGAAAAGCCGATCGGAGGCTGATGACCGTCGACCAAGGGTTACCCAATCCCAGCAACCATCGCTAGACCTCAAGCGAAGGTCGTCAGGGTCGCGCAACCCCACGCGACGATCGCCGGGGTCGCACGACTCCAAGCGACGGTCGCTTGAGGTCACACGACCCAGGTGGTTAGATCTGACCATCCCGTGTCGATTTGACGGTCCAATGGCCGGACTTCAAAAAAATAGATAATTTTTTTTTATTTTTTTATTTAATAAAAATCATTTACAAATATGTAAATTATTTTTGACGAAGTTGTATCTCAATGCAAATTTTATCAAACGATATTTGCATTTCGAAAAACCCCATTCACCCAAAGATATTTACATTTTGGCAAATGCATTCCTCAAAAGCCGAATCAAATGGCCGTAAGTTTATCTTTGTATTTTGCATGTACTAAGTGACGACATTAATTATTGCCAACTAACTCTGATGTATCGTGTAAAACAAATGTGATAAAACATACGAATTCCAGGCCAATCATTAGAGATCGAATAGTAAACAGGCTTTTGCTTGGTTTGAGATTTATTCAATCCACGTCCCCTTGAGGGCAGTCAAGAGACGAGCCATTGTCTATTTATTGACCTAGTCTTCATTTGTGCACACGAAAGAGCATTTGGATGAAAACTTCGCAGAGATAATGCCATGTGCTTCATATTTGATTTATTTTGATGTCAGAATATTATCAATTTCTCCTAAAGGATATAGAACGAAATTCATGTTCAAATTAGATTTCGGCAGTATATAACTTTTGGACTGTAAAGCAGAAATAAGTTCAACATGTGAGTTTTAACAAGGTATGGAACTTGGGGAGTTCTGGTAGAAATATAAAGGCCCACACCCAAGGCTCATATTTTCGGTGCAGGATCCGACATCCCATGATGTATTTTGCAATCGGGATCATACCGAACATCTAATGTGACATCGAATGTGTCGGCTCACGCCCTCAAATAAAGACAACAGTCTCTTCTAGTCTGGTATCGATTCGCATTAGTCGCGCGTTATGTTCTTTTGCGAAGCAAATGCCGTTCGTTCTCCAGCTGCAGGAGCACCATGCGTGGCCTTCATTATTCGGGGGGAATCAAGAAGAAAGCAGGCGGCATTAATTGGGGCGTTTAAGATAATGACAATTGACAGGGTCCTCATGATTTGGTTTCTGCGCCAATGCAGAAAACAATTAAAAGATGTTCCCTCTGTCATCGCATTTTATTATCATGCCTTCCCCATAAATAATTTTCTTTTCTTTTCTTAATTAGATTTCTCGGGAATCAACTGACAAAAACAAAAAGAATATGTAATTCCCTCCCACCAAACGCCACCATGAATATTCTCCTGTTTTAACCTAACCCAATTATTATTAATTTTTTTAATAGAGGTTCGCCGATGTGCTTAATGGGGGGACATGCCGCACCCAATCAAGCCCCGTGTGTTTCCCCCTTTGTTAAATATGTGTAGGTTATCCTTAAAGAGGGAGACAAAAGCTTCCCCATTACTATTTGGATTTCTAGTTAAATTTTTTGGGAAAATTCCCAGAGGCAATTCATCCCGTGTAAAAATTTATTCCCGATAAGAATACTATCACACGAATGAGCCTAATTAATTCGAACGGTCACTTATAGAACGCCCCATCAGTTAGCAAATTATGTCAAAATTTGATATCTCTGGCATTACTTGTTCCGGTAGTAAAAATCCCACGAGGAAAACGCCCACGATCCATCCAGCGTTCAAATAAAAAACTCACCGTTCCAACCCAGCTTTTTTCACGGGTGCCTGAAAGCTACGCATATCCAACTCCAAATGCCCAAAAAGGGTAAAAAAGAAGAAAATCCAAAGCAGGCGTTTCCTGTGCAACTTGCGACGCATCCTTTCCCTTCCCCGTCCCTCCTGCCCGACTCAGCTCCACGTAAGCTCGTTCCACCCGTCGGCTCGGGAGTGGGCGAGCGTCCCATCACAAAGCTTTTCAACTCGCTCAAGGGTCGCACCAACTCTCCCCGTCCCATAGATGGAGGGGCTTTTTTGGCAAATTCTAGCGTCGCTCCGCTTTCATTGTCTGACAACCTGTACGCCACACGCGCCCGCAGTGCGTCGTTCGTAGCCCCTCCTCTTGGACCGATCCCAGCCGTCGGATCCACGCACGATTTGGGCCTTAGAGATCATCACGTCCCCCCATCGCTCTCCTCTCATTATTCTAAAGCCGCTCACCCAATCACCCTACGCCATTTCTCCCCGCCCCCACGACCTACTTTTTCGCAGCTTTTTCGCTCGACTTTGTGCGCATCCACGTGGCGCCTCCTTACTGGGCCTCGCCTCTCGATATTTTCCATCCTCCCTTATTCTATCTCGCGAGAAGCGCCGTGCGAGCGGGGGCCGCATTCGTGAACTCCACTTGCCTGGACCCCACCGACTTTTTTCCCCCTTTGCCCCCACCACCGCCCCCCCGACCCTCAGCCTGCCAAAACCCAGGTCGCAAAAGGACAATTCGCCATTTACCGCGCCACGCGATACGATACGATACACGATATTATCAGGTTACATTCATCGGGACGCCATTTCCGTTGGCTCTTTTATTTTCTTTTTTCAGAAAATGCGCTGCCAACGACGACTGGCGATTGCGATTGACGGGGAAGAGCACGATGATTGAAGACTCCAACGGAGAGCATCGCAAACCACAATAATTCTATTTAAATTTTGTTTTCCCCAGGAGGATGAAAAATAAAAATAAAAAGAAAAGCTAAAAATCACGAGGAGGTAAAGAAAGAAGAAGAATTAAAAAAAAAGAAAAAAAGATAAACAAAGCGGAAAAAGGAAAAAGGGATAATCAGAGATTGATTGGTAAGAAGAACGAGAACAAAAGCGATTTTTGTTGATCTTCAAATTTCTTCAGATCTTCATATAGAATTCCCTCACGTCCCTTCTTCCTCTTCTCCAATCCAACGCGTCTTCATCACACCCTTCTTTCGAGAAAGCAAAGCGAGATCCGGTCTCGATCTCCTGAGAATTCGGTATCTACCTCCGGCTCCTCGGGCTCTTCCCTTTGGATTCGCTCCCCAGATCGTCAGACTCTGACGATCTTCGCGGCCTTGACCACCGGGTTTTCCCTCGCGATCGCCTCGCGGCCGGCCGCCTTGTAGTCGTAGCTGCAGTCGTGCCGATCGGAGTAACGGTGCTCGGCGCAGAAGAGTTCGCCGCACCGGCATCGGAATCCGGTGAGGCCGACCCTCTTCCGGCATCCGGAGCACCGATTCACCTCCCTCCTGGCGCTGTTTGACTCGGTCGAGGAAGGCGGCGAAGCGCCCGTGTCTCTCCTGATCATCCCCGTCGCGAGACCAGATCGGTCGGGCGACCTGGAAAAGGGGCCCGATCTGTGGATCCTCTCGGCGGAGAACTTGAGGACCGAGGGGCCGCCGGTGAGGCCGGCGGAGGAAGAGGTGGTGGGGGCGGAGGAGGAGGCGGTGGTGGAGGCGGTGGTGGAGGAGGAGGAGGAGGAGGAGGCGTTGAAACATTTCTGGCACATGTTGTTGGTGGCGGGGTTACCGGCGAAGCCACAGTTGTTGACGCAGAGGGTCAAGGCCTCGGGTACCTTGAACTCCGTCTCCTCCTTTTCCGTCCTCTGAGCCATCTCCGACCACGAGGTCGATTTCGAGAGCTAGAGAAAGAGAGAGAGATTGAACGAGGGAGGAGATAGGGGGGTATCGAGAGAGATCGAGAGAGAGGAGGGAAGAGGGGACCGGCACAGCGGGGTTGGGGGAGAGAAAGTAGGGGGGATATGAAGACGGGGAAGAGGTCGGTAATGGCGACGGAATATGGGCCTCATAGAGACGCGTTTCAAACATTGGTTGCTCCCATCCGGGATTTATCATAATGACCGGAATGCCCCGGACCACCCTCCCATTTACCCCCCTCGTTCTTGATTATTGATAATTATTGCTTCTTCTCCTTTGTCTTCTTCTTTGCGTGACGTCCCTCTCTTTTTCCTTTTTATTTATTTATTTAAAAATATTCATATTATTCATACGTATATAAAAAGTTGTGTCCGAATTCCGAAAGTGGACCCCCCACCCCACCTCCCCAGCATTGTAAATCGCCAAATCAAACTTGTTTTCTATCTTCTTTTTCTATTTATTTTTCTTTTTTTCCTCGTGAAAGAAATCGGACGACCGAAAAGACGTTGTCCGTCGGAGAGTACGTATGCTATGTATAGAGTGCATTGAAAAGGGGGGCGTGGTCAGGCCCCGGTCTCGATTAAATGAATCCCACCACCTTTTATGACTCCTCCTTTAGCTGGCCGTCTCATCTCCCCTCCCATTTAAAATCCCCTTCCACCCCTTTTTAAAATCCTCCGTCTTTATTATTCCACCTCTTTTCTTTACTCAATATCTCTCCACTTTTAATTATTAAGCTTCCCCAGCCTATGTTACTTACTTCATATTTATATTAATTGCATTTCGCTCGTTCTGTCTTCCCCTACTTTTGCTAAGTTAATCGTTTGTATAAGAGGATCACGCCTCCACTATCGAGGAATAATGACTATTCTCCTACTCTCTCTTTTTTTTTTTTTTTTGAGATATAGAAACACTTATTATTTAATCCGCTTAGTACGAGTAAAGTATCTAGCGATATCAATAAGGACTATGAACAGAAACTTGATTGCTAATATGCAATGTAAAAAAAATAAAAATTGGGAGTGAGAATTCTTTTCCTTGAACCCAAAATGAATATTTTATAATTTATATAATTGTTAGAAGGCGAGACGATTAGATTGCTCGTTATGAAAATAACGAGTGAAATTTTCGATTCTGAGTCAAAATCAATGCCTTGATATCATCACGTAATGAATATCGGTATACGTTAGAAAAAATATCATTCCACGATCATCATGTGCAAGAATTTAGTATGCATACGTAAGCAACTATGGTTGTCTTGGTCAATTTAGGGGAGATTATTATGCATTGTCGTACCCCCGCACGCCATAAGCCGAATATAATACGTGTGTAACATGTAATAATTGCAATTAAGAAACAGGAAATAGTAATGGTGGGGGGAGGGAGGGAAGCAAAACCACCAGTCTCCCGTATCCCCCCCCAACCTTTTCTTCTCAAATGGTTTTGGATCCCGTCAAAGCGGCATCGCAACGCCACCACGCCCACCCTCTCCTCTCTCGTTTTCACTGCTTCGTCCCCCCTCCCCACTTGCATTATCTTTTATTTTATAAAATTGAAAAAGGGGGGAGAGAGAGAGGGTGCCAATTTGGATGGGTCGTCGAAATTACAGAAATGGGCTTTGACAAAGTACGGAGGGTCAGTTTCGGAATTCCACAGGGGAATGGGGGGCCGCCCTCCATCCGAAAGTGTCTCCGGGCTCTCTCTCTCGCCCGCCACGCCCTACACGTGTGCGTCCACCGCGTCCTGCTGACCTTCTTTGACCCACCTCCTCCACGTCACTCTCAAACCGCCCCGCCCCCTCTTCCCGTCCTCGTTTTCTCTCTCTTTCTTTTCCTTAGCCCGTTAGAGAGAGAAAGAGAGAGAAAGTCGTGATTGAATTTCACCCTACATTTCGTCGATGTTACGTTGCCTCTTCCATCAAGCCTCCTTTCGCCCAGCTTTCTAACCATCGTCTTGTCGAAATTTCAAGGATCTTCCCTCTCTACAAGCATCTTCAACGAGTTTTCCTTAACATAAATCCATAGTGGAAAATTGCATCCGAATTATCCATATTTACGATGTATTATATAATTACATTATATCTCCCCGTCCCATATTAATAAGTTCATAACTTCCATTTAGGAATATTCAATTGCATTTAAATAATCACCGGCATCAAAGTCCATCGATATTATAGTTACGAACGTGCGCCCGAATTTTCAACTCGCCACCGTATGCTATTGACTTTTCAAAATTCACCATTCGCATGGATACGACACAAAACTGTGGAAACTTCTAAATCTTGACAGAAATTAAAGGCGACATCCAAAGTTGCTGCTTGTTTTTATGCGGAGATTTTAGCAGGGACGATGCGATCTTGGGAAGGTCATATTGACTTTTGGGCTAATATAGCACGAGAAGATGTCAACAAGGTTAGAAGGCACATCCCCAACACGGGGGCATTTTGCTTTCTTTTTTATTATTGCATTCTATGGAAGAACATGGGGTGGGAACACACGGACACGAGGAGAGAGAGAGAGGAGACCACGAAACGTATTAATATATTAAAAAAAAGAAAAGGAAGCTCTTATCCAACAAATCAACTTGGCCTCCCTTCCCTCCCCATCGTGTTGATACGGTTGATGTGCCTCTAGTGCAAGTAGTAGGCGATGAAGGACACGAGGGAGGCGCCCACCAAGGATCCGACCACGGGCAAGCTGGCAGCCGCCCCGTTGGTTGGGGAGGGTGCGGGGGCCTCCTCTTGGGCCATCACTGCGCTCACGGAGGCAGCGGCGAAGAGGACTGCGCAGGCGATCTTCTTCATTTCCATTGCAGCACGACCGGCGAAGAACCTCTCGGGCTGTTCTCTCGAAAAAGGGGGTCTCGAGATTGATCGCCGAATCACGCTTGGAATGCAGCCTGAGAGGAAAATATTGGGAGGGGGAGGGCGGTCTCTTATAGTATTTTTGGGAGGTGGGCGGGCGAGAGGTCTTGGGGGAGAACGTGACAGTTGTTGATTTCCACAATGTGTGGGTTGATCTGTGAATTGGGATGGCGAGGAGAGGTTTGTTCGTGGCGGTTGAACGGATCTCGCGTTTCATTTTGGTTGGAAAAAGATGCAGCTATATATGTTCGTTAGTGTTGGCAAAGGGGAGGCCGCGAATGCCAGGGTAAGAGACTTCCCTTTCTTTAGGGGGGAGAAGAGTCGTACACTTCAGCGGGACTCCAAAAAGCATGTATTCTACAGACCCATTATTTGATAATGGGGCTGGGCCTCGAAGACTCTTACTTTTAACATACGATCTATGGTTATAACGGAGGACTGGGCTCTTTGCTCCGACATACCCAAGCATTGCTTAGACGAGAGAGATAGAAGAGAAGACTCGGGGAGACCCAAAAGCCCAACTTTACTCCAAAGCAGAAGCAAAAGCACTTTGAAGCTAAGTAATAACGACCTCGGATTGAAGAAAGAGCACGCAGCACGCAGCACGCATTGTACCGTCCTGTATTTCTGTCGGTTCCTTAGTGGCGTCCAACTCTTCATCTCGACATGTTCTGTTCTTCAAAGCACAGAGCATATAATGCTGCTGCTCATGGGCCCCTCGCACTTGTCTCCCGCTATAAGTAGTACCCACAGCTCTCCCAGACTCTCCACACAATTCACAGCAGACGCTCGCATCCATTCCTTTCCCCTTTAGTTATAGCCATGGCTCCAGCGGCGACCGCATTCAATTTGGTTCTCTTGGCCACTTATGTTGTTGCGGTTGCTCTTCTTTCTGCGCCCGCAGCAACCCGCGTTTCAGCTCAAGGTTTAGAACCGGCGCCATCGCCTGCGCTGGACACTGGATCAGCTCTCTCCTTGGGTGTGTCCGGAGCTGCCATCCTATGCTCTTTCTTGTTGGCCATGCTCCATCTCTTCTTCGGCAACTGATATCAGATCCGGTGCATCCTATCATCTCTGTCGGATGCCTTCAGCCCGATCGAGGATGTGATTTATGTATATAATTATTATCTTCATTTGTCCTTCCTCTGCTTTTGCATTCCTGTACAGCAAAAATTGACACATTACACACACGGAATTACAGAGATCCATTCATATTGATACATGTACACTCCACATATATAGCTTCCCAATAATGAACATTTCCCAATGATGAACAAGGGAGCATCCACCTATTGCCGATAGCTATATGCTTTTTTTTCCTGCGTTCTTCGAATTCCCTTGGCGATCATTTGCAGACTACATAGATGTCCACATATCCATCCATTCATATAACGCTCACGCACATGCACAAAATTCGACATTCCTCACATGTAATCATTTTGCACATACTCTAGCAATTAAAATCTTTATGTACTTCTCCACTCCAAAGGATAAAACCTATATCCATGAATCTAAGCACATGCGAAACAGATTTATTATAATCATCTATCATGTGAACTCCACATAATCCTTGGATTTGGTACGTGTAAGAATTTCTCGTGAGGGAGGAACAGTTGTGGATAATGTATGTTGGGAATATGGCCATTACTATTTTATATGAACAAGAGTTAGCACAACCGTTCATGCATTGCTCTACAAGGGTCACAACCTATTGAATTGGTTCATCATCTACTTTTTTTTTACTAGCGTCTACTATTCTTGAAGTGGAAGAAGCCAATAATTCAAACTTCTAAAAAAATTGATTAGTGTAAGAGCGGTTAAGTTGTCTTTTATTTAGGAAAGAGAAATATCAAATAGTGATTTACAATTTAGAGCTATTTCCAATCAGACATTCGAATTCGATACTTATTATTATGATATGAGACGACCACCATTATAACAAAAATATAGAAAAAGTTATAAGATATTGGAGCTTGCCTAATGCGTTTATTTCTGCTTCTTCTTCTTTTTTTAGCTAAAAAAATTTTTCCTCTCATTTTTTCTGCCGAATTTCAAATTACTACTTAAGCTTAAAAAAAAATTGCAAAAGAACTCATAAACGAATTCACGTCAATATTCGTATAATTTATTTTAAAAAGTTCTAGGTACCCCGCATTTGAATTAAAAGTCAAAGTTACACTTTGGGGTTGAAAAGCCAAATTTGAAAGCCCTTTTCAAATATTGCTGCGTATGCATTTTCAAGCCTTTGTTCTGTGAGAAGCAGGAGGTGTAATTTAGAAATCTATTAATGCGTGGAATGCTCCTAGCGCTCCGATGAGATGGCAAGCTGCCATTGGTCTCAGATAATTACCCACCACATCCCAAAATGACGTCATAATTGGCGAGGAGAATTGGATAAGAGAAAAATCATCATCTTCCATTCCATTGCAGAGACGCCCGCATCCACCAATCCTTCTCCACAACCAGAAGACCACCACCAATCCATGGCAACTTCACTCTCACCATCTACCATCCTCTCCTCCACCGCCGCCGCCAAATCGGCCCAAGCCCCTCTCACCGTCGCCACCAAAATCCATATCTCAGCCCACCCCAACAAACACCCCTTCCCTGGCTCGGCCGCCGGCCTTGCGGCCACAGCCATTGCCGCGGCCGCCGTACTCGCCACCGCGCCACCGTCGCTAGCCGAATCACCACCACCAGCAACCTACCACGTCTACTACGGCACAGCAGCCAGCGCCGCCAACTACGGGGGCTACGGCGGCAATGCCAGCAAGAAGGACACGGCGGAGTACGTCTACGACGTGCCCGACGGTTGGAAAGAGCGGCTAGTCTCCAAAGTGGAGAAGGGCACCAATGGGACGGACAGCGAGTTTTACAACCCCAAGAAGCGGACGGAGAAGGAGTATTTGACTTTCCTTGCCGGTTTTAGGCAGTTGGCTCCCAAAGACGTCGTCTTGAACAATTTGGCTCTGTCCGACGTGGAGTTGCAGGACTTGATCGCCAGTGCTGACAACATATCATCGGAGGAGAAGAAGAATGAGAAGGGGCAGCTGTATTACGTGTACGAGATCGATGGGGTTGGTGCTCACAGCTTAATCTCTGTAACCTGTGCCAATAATAAGCTCTATGCCCACTTTGTGAATGCTCCCGCTCCCGAGTGGAATCGGGACCAAGGGACCTTGCGGCACATTCACGAGTCCTTCGAGACTGTCGGATCCTATTAGAACTTTCCGGAGAGAAATTTGTATTCTGGGTAATGATATTTGTAAGCTCTTTTGAGTTTTGACGATGTAATGTGTAACTCCATATACTTATATCAAAGTTTTGTAAACCAGTCGCACCGCAGGGGTTCTTCAAACCGGTCACATCGGATTTTGCAATGTCTACTCGTCCGCTTTACTTGGCACTCCAGCTTTGACAAGGCATTGCTACTTGAACAACATAAAGCAAAGCTAATGACTTTTCTACTGCTGCTAGTTGTTCAACTGTGATTGCTTCTAAGCAAGATAAGTTACAGGTACAGCAGTTGCTGACAGACGCCACTCTTCAAACTTGTCACCGAGCAGACCAAAGACAGAAGAGAAGCTCACGATACAGCCAGCATACTGCATAATATTCTTATACATTAAAAGATCCAGTATGAACTACCACATGTCAGCGTACAGGCCCATAATTTCTCCATATCTTTTCTGAGTCACACCATAGCTACGAATGCAGATCCGTCACTTGGGATGTTTGGAAAGGGGAAATGAAACTCTCTGTGGCGTACTCTGTGGCACATCTGTTTTCTGCTCCTGTGATGGATTGGCATCACTTCTTTCATCTTCTTCTGCTTCTTCCATTGCCTGAGCAGATTGCCTCCTCGGGATTGCAAGTTGGTAATTTGGGCTGATCAGCGTGTCCTGTTCTGGAGGAAGTGGAATTCCAGGACCTGATATTGTCTTTGGTAATGGAATCTTGTTCCTGCTTCTAGCCAATTCCAGTAACACCTGATAGACAGTAACATCAGCATCAGTTTTTGACCGCCTGGTACAGTAACATCAAACAAGTAAAACACGAACACCAGACGTATAACTGTGAGTTCACACACATAATCCCTCAATAATTAATGAATTAGACTAAATGAACATTCAACAGCAATCACAAATGTCCAGACTTCGCAAGGACTCAAGTGTGCAGCTTAAAAATTTTGATTTCATGGTCTTCACATGCCAAATGCCATGGAGAAAATGGATAGTTAAGACATGCCAAGACAAAGTTCTGACTGGGAATCAACTCTAGCTCAAGTTGAGTGGACTATACACTATAACCTAATATGGTTTCTGCTTACTGGTCAGAGTTCCATTCACAAATTCAGTCCATCAAGAAACTGCCACAGCTGATATGAACAGGACATCATGCACTGAAACAGAGGATCATCCATGGTCATATGGACATATGTTCAATGATAACAAATCTATATAATTAACAATACTTTACACACCTCTCGTGGAGGAGGCTGTGAAAAGGTGAAATTGACTTTTGACTGGACTGCAAGCTTAACATCATCACAATCAATTGCAGCCTTGCCAGCATGCTCAGAGTAGACCTGTGCATCTGTTGATACATCAACTACATATCGGTACCACAGCTCTAAGAATTGGTGGATAACGCAAGGTTCATACTTCTCGACACCCATTGATTTCAGCAGTGACTGCACGACCCTGGCATCTCTTGGCAAGTCGTTGTCTTTCTCCGCCATTGCCCCTAATGTCTATGATGACTGCATAAAAGGACACCACACAGACATCAGAAAGATGTAAAAAGCATATATGATCACTCTGCGTTCAAAAAGGCAGGATAAGAAAAATGAGTGGCGAGAAGTCAATTCCATCAGCTTAAAATGACATCATAGGAGGAATTAAGATTATTAAGTAATCCCTTGCTCTGTATTGATTAAGTAAATGTGAAAAGCAAAATGACTCAATTTCAAACAACAAAAAAAGGGAAAAAATGTCATGCATGATGAGCCTGGCTGAGAACCACACTAATACTAACATGAGTAATTCTTTGTTAGCAATGGAATTTTGCTGGAGAGTGTGAAGGAAATGTTACAATGAGCTATAATTGACATGCTTCGTACTTCTCTTAGATCATGCCTCCAGTGAATCGCACTTAAGGGAAAATGCGAAAGAAACTCACTTATAATCACAATGGGAGACGGAAACACTGGTATAACTTAAAGGTTTCATTGTAAAAAAGGAATCAAGTCTTCTTGGCCCTGCAAGTTGATCATCAACAACAGTAGCTCACACAGCATTTACCATCTAGTTTTTTCTCGTCAAAAGGGGAGCTATAGGAAATGCAAAAAAAGCATCCCATTGTGACATCTTTACGTCCACCCTAGAAGTCTCAGTCTGCATTAGCATAACCAGCTGAACATCAAATTAAGTAAATGCCAATTAAAAAGCCAACAAGAAATGCCAACTCTCCCAACATATCTCAAAAAAGTTTGCACAAGATGAATAAGGGAAATTGCCCCTTTATTTAATACTTCATAGGGAAAAACTCCAATTGGGGATTGGCAATCTCAATAGAATGCTTCCAGCAACTTAAAACAAGGACACAAAAAAACAAATGCACATTTGTATGACCCATTTTATGAAATCGAAGAATAGGGACTTCTCATTGCTCTCGGACGATATGCCATCTGAACTTAGATTAACGGTGAAAAAGGGAATGCTCTCTCTCAAAGGGAGGGTGCGACAGTGCTCTTCTCTGTTGACTAACTCTATCTCGTGCTTCACCGAATTTCAACACTATTGAGACAAAAATTGGAGATGAGCGACAATTGAGGGATTCATGTTCTCTCTTTCTTTAGAGCTGCATTTATTTCGCGGAAAATGTGATATTTCTTGGGAGAAAAAAAAAAAAGTCGTTTTCTAGGAAAGCAATATTTTTTGGTATTCGGCCGAAACTAAAAATGAGCTAGAAAATATTTTCCATTGTATGATAAGAAGAACTTTCTTTTATTTCCTTTGCTCATTCCATTGTTTTCCCTGTACACTTAAACACTCAAAACCAAAACTCAGCAAAACTCCATGCCAAAACTTAGCAATCATGATCGCAGTACACATATCATCTTGTATTCTGATACCAACCAAATACTTGTACATATTTAATGAATTGAACAACGGAGATGACATGGGCTAGAAGCATATATGTGCCCTTCATACTGAAAGGATGTACAAATATTTTACTCCGCGTCTCCAACCACCGTACAATTTCCATCATCAATTGCCAGCCATCACATATACACAAACCAAAGCTATGAGAGTTCAGAATATAAGAGTGGAAAGGGAATCAGAATAGAGAGAAATCATAGTAATATCCAAACAACAATTTGTGGACTCGATTCTGTTCAGGAAAATCTGCAAGCTATGAGACATGATTTTCCTATCGTACATTTAGTCAACAAACAGCATGAACCATCAAATTGATTCGAGCAATGACAAACTATAATAAGGCTACAACGAGCCAAGTTCTAATTGGATTATTATATCATAACTCTCAGATCAAGCATGAAAAGAAATATGGACGTCGAAAGATATAATAATCCAACCGTGCGAGGTCAAACAACGAATGAGTGCATTCTGTTGTCATTTAGGCATTTCATCGAACAGGTAGAGCGAATTATGGCCAACGAACTCATATGCAAAAATACAATAATGATTCACTTCTGATCATTACTTTCGAACAAACTCCCAAGCAGTAGAACATTTCATAGAAGAAATTGCATACCTGAGTTGAACCTCTAAGAATTTTGACACGAACACTTTCGAGAAGTGGAAATAGATTCGAACCACGGAAAACACCCGAACCAAATCACTGAGAAAAAACGGGGCAAAGCCTATGGTCACAAATTCTTAATCTTTAAGATAATTACGATGTCTCGTTCAAATATCCCGAGCTCAACCAACCAAAAACGGAATAAATTGACGAGTCCACACCACGAATTCTTAATAAAACAAAAACCCAAGAAACTAAAGGAATTCCAAGCGAAGGAATCGACTTACCAAAAAAAGAGACGATCAAGTGCAGCTTCGGTTGATTAATCCATAGGCGTGAATCCACCTAATCGGACGAATATAGTTTAACCTCGCTCAATGGAATGCACTCGACATTACAAATGGGGAGCGAGAGAAGGAAAAACTCCGGAGGAGCACGAACTCTGGGGAGGCGGGGAGATGAAAATCAAGCGGGCGGAGAGGAGGAGGAACAGGAACACGACCCAGGAGGCGGAGAGAAACGGAAGAGCAAAGGAGGCGCGAAGAAGGAAGGCGATGGAGCGGAGGAAGTGCGGGAGACGGAGGAGGAGGTCGTGACAGAGAGAAAGGGCATTTGGTAACATTTTTTTTTTTTTTTGAGAAATATATTTTTAATCTATATTCTTAAATAATTCCTAAATAAAAGAATGAGTTTGGTAATTACATAAAAAATTTATTTTTGAAATAGAAAAATAATTGAAATGCATTGTCTACGATCCATTTTTTTTTTTTTTTTTGTAACATAGAATTTCTTTTAATTTTTTAATCTTTTTCTTCTCTTTTTCTTCTTACTTCTTCTCTAACCGGCGACGGACAATCAACGGAAGGGGATGGCAAGGGGCGGCAACAGCAGGCAATGAGGAAGAAGAAGAAAAAAAAAAAAGGAATTAAATAACTTATTTGTAGAAATTTTTTCGGGGATAATAAATTATTTTTTTAACTTCTTTTTTATGTTTAAAATCTATCTCCTATCTACTTTTCTATTTTTAAGAATAAAAAAATTAATTAACATCACCAAATAGATTTCTATTTTTTTTAGAGAACAAAAAAATAGAAATTATGAGAAATAGAAATATTACCAAACGAAGTCTATTTATATTAAAAGTGTTCTTTTGTTGATTGAAAATATTTTGTTTTTGAGTGATTTATTTTTTGTACATCAAATTCTGAAAAAATCGCAAAATACATTTCTTTCTTTCGGAAAATACAAAATAATTTAAAAGGTCATAACTTTTACCCTTTTTGTTTTTAAAAAGACAAGCATATGAATGAGTCCTGTAAGTATACTCGCGGACAATTAATTTAGGAGATGTCATTGTGAAATTTATTTTTGTTAAATAATTTTCTTAAATGTTGGTGCTATCAAAGACATTATATGAGTGAAGAGAGGCTTCATATTTCACATGAAATGAGAAGATGGGGTACTAATGACAAAAGTATAAATGAATGGATCCAACTGCATATCAAATATGTTTTCAAAATGTCCATTCTTATTTTGAAATTTTCTTTTCCATGAACTAAACATTTTTTTTCTAATAAAATATAAAATTGTAAACCAAAAAGTAATTTTATTTTCACAAAATTGAAAAAGTTTTCATGAGTTAAAAGCCCGTTCTCTTCAAATTTTTTACTAAAAACAAGGTTGTGTGGGAGGATAATATAAGAGGCAAGCTTGTTGGGGGTATTTCCTAAGTATTTCAATAATTTCAAAGTATTGTCTTCCTAGTATTATATACATTCAGCAAATTGTCGTTAAAATATATTTTTTTTCTCCAAAATATGCTTATCAAGTGTCCCGATGATATTCAGTCCAAAAATTAATCGGGCGGATTATTTATATCAAAGCGAAAAAACTAAAGAAAACCTAAAAAAGATGGAGGAAGCGTGAGTGGACTTGCAGGGTCCAATCGACACCTCACCTTCGAGGCAACGAATCACGACTCATCCACATGCCATGTGGAACGCGGGATTGTATGTGTCGATTCTTACATCGTTGTTACCGTACAACCAAAAGCTAGCTATCATCAAGCATTCTTTTACAGTTTTTAGATTGCTAAGGTAGTTCGAGTTTGTACCACGTGCTCAGTCTAATTATAAGGTCTCAATGCCATTAAACTTACAAATTATCACTGCACGAAGCTTTTCGCCACATGAATATTGTAAAACCTTTTAACAAATGTCGGCACGGTAAAATGGCCTACATTTTCACAACATCCGTCTTACAATTTAAAAAAAAAAAAAGACAAATTTCTATAAAAAAAGGCATGCTATAGCTTTAGCTTGTAATGCGTCAAAGTATTGATACAACCGTATTGAATAAAATTGCTAATTTACGAGGATATGATATAAATCAGTATGTATCTACAAAAAGCTCAACAATATAAAAAAAGTTGCATAATACAACTTTTGATCAGGAATATGATGAAGCGTTGTATTTTTGCACAGAAAAAATTCATAATTTATGATAACACGAGATAAATTAGTATATATTTTTTCTAATTTTGTCGTTTAATATTAAAAGTTAATGTTTCATGTTTTCATTTTAAGTACAAGCGTCATATGCCTTGGTAATACGTCATTTTTAACGTATTAAGGCATATGATGATTGACCTTAAGTACCACGAGACATTATACATTTGGACAAGACTCGGAAAATATTAAAAAGCAAAGTATGGGGATCTTGGCCTTAAGTATGGCTCCATTATCGAACACTCAGTAAAATGTCCTATGATATTAAAAAAATTCATATAATTACTGACATTCGGTAAGACACATTATTATATGTTAGGGTAAGACTTTGTATAATATTAAATAGTGTCATGGTGATTTTGGCCTGAAATACAGGGGACCATTGTTCAGTCATACAAATTTTTTTTTCCCCTAAAAAGATCAAATTGGGACAAGACCTACAAGGCCGGTACAATCGCCCTCCTTCGGGGGGTGAGGGCGGGTGAACCCTGCTAAGATGGCCACAGATACCGCCCCTTTTGGTGGCGAGGGCCTACTCTGGCCATGCGATGCGATGGTTGCTCAATGCAATTTTTTAAAGCAACACAGTTGTGGTCTCTAAGGGCAGGAGCTAATGCCTGGCTCATATGCATAACTCGTAAATTTTGGCGCTAGCCTGAGGGGGGTTTTTGTTAGTTCAAATTTATCAAAAAGAGAAGGTTTCGTCGTAATTATGAATAATATTTAAATTCCACGAGATTGTTAATTTTAGTATTTATATAATATAAAAATATTTCAATGTCTAAAATAGAAAAAAAAATCAAATTATATATGCCTCTTAAGACTGGACTCGTGTAAATCGAAGTGTCGGTGGACACGTAATTTCTAATTAAATAAAAAATGCTGAAGTAGAAAACCACTGGCGAAAATCGAAGGAATATATCCATTTTCTCTTTTTTAGATCACGTCTGATGAAACTCTTTCCTCACGAGAAATACTTCACTACGGTATGGTAGCTAATCTTGTGAAAAGAATTGATGTTAAAACAAACAAAAGAGAAATTACGGCAGCTCAAATTCGAAAGGAATCTTAGTTTGAATGGTAAATAAGTCGATGAATGATGATTATTAAAATTGAATTACAAAACGAAAATCAAATCTAGAAAATATTTTGAGGCTCGGGTAGTGGCGGCGGCGTTCCCTCTCTCTCCTGCCCTCTCGACAAATAATTTTTTTGAATATGTTTCTAGTGTTATTCTGTTAATCAAAATTATTTTATGATTTATGACATATTTACTATTAATTTTTATAAGTTATTACACATCAACAGTCGCCGCGATGTAGTTAAAAAAGGTCAACGAGAAAAGCGGGTAAATTGCACGCCACCATGCCAGTTGAAGAATTCGACTGTATAATCTCTTGGAAAAAAAGAATAATGAGAACTTAATTTACGAAAGGCTTAGGTAAACGAAGGTCCCATTGCTTTATGGATGGATGGTGGAGAATTTCACGGCTCGGCGGGTGGGCCCCTCGCTCAGATGCTAAAAAAAAGATATTTTTTCCAATAATTTAGGAAAAAAAAAAAGAAAAAAGAAAAAGAAGAGGGAGAGGGAGAGCTCGGGAGAGAGGGCTTTGCATCTCGCGGTTCAAACGCAGACTCTCTGACTCGGGACTATAAAATAAAAAAGAAAGGGCGACTCCTCCTCCTCCTCCTCCTCCTCCACACAAATCGCCGCTGCCTTCGCCCCAATTTTCTGCGCTCTCCTCCCCCTCTCGGTCTTCTCTCCCTCCCACCATCTCGCGGCGAGCGAGAGAGAGAGAGAGAGAGAGAGAAGGAGAGACAGCGAGCGAGGTCCGACTTCCTCTCCCAGCCTCTCAATCGCTTCTCCAAGGTATTTGATTACTTTTAAACTCTCTCTCTCTGGCATCTCCGTCGCTTTCCATCTGAGATCCGTTTGCTTTTTTCGCATTTCCTTTCTCAGGTTAGATCTTCCCGTCTGTAAATCTCTCAGATCTGATTCTGCTCCGCCCCGTTGTTGCTGCTGTTGTCTGCTCCTCGTTCGTTAGATCGATCTGCTCCTTTTCCATTTCGTCTGGTTTACGGCCTTCGATAGATTATCCTCTATTACCGTTTCCAAGTTTACAGGAGTTATACTCTTTCAGGAGCTATATATATATATCAGATCTTGGTCTAGTCTCCATCTTTTTTCTCCATCGTTAAGTTTGCTAGATCTGTATTTTTGTAGCGGCGTGCCTTTCAGTTCCGTTTAGGACTCATCTAGTGTTGTTTGGCTCCGTTTGAATTTCGTTATATTCCGTTTCTCGCTTTAGTGGATTTTCATCGGTGTAATCTCACCATAGCTAGGATTTCTACACAGGTTATTCTCTGTTTCCATTGATCTCGCGACGAGGAATATCTTTTAGGTTCTCTCTTCGTTTGGGATTACAATTCCGGTTCTAGCTGGTTCAGCAAGATATCTTTCTCAAATTCGTGCGTGTGCGTGCGTGCGTGCGTAACTTTGCATTTGATTGATTAGGTCCTGTGGTCATAGCTCTGCCTCCTCTCACTTTGGAACCAAATTCCACCTTCTTTTCTCATTTTATCTGTTTCCGAAAGATCACCTAATCATGTAACCAGCACTGTGTATATATTACATTTTCAGTTGCGATTCTCTCGAGTTTGTTCCTGATGTTTTGATTGCTCATTGACTGAATACTTTCATTGTGGGACATTTGGTTCTTTTAGATTGATTATGCAGTGTCAGATTTTGTATTGAAAAGGGATTAATATCTTAAGTTAATTCCTTCTTATTGCAATAGCGATAAAAAGAACTTGTTGACAAGGAAAGGAAGGAAAGGAAGGAAAGGAAGGCCATATCATCACAAACTTGCGTGTGCTTGTGATCAGTGTGCAAATTTTCTTTGTTGCTGTCTAAATGACCGTCTCCGAGTCTATGCTGTCTGCACATTAAACATGTGGATTATATAAGTTTGTTCAGTATGGTATTCTGTATATGAAGTGCATTTTGTTATGGCAGGTCAAGTAAAGATGGTCGATCAAGGTCAACACCCAACTGTCATGCAGAAGGTAGCTGGCCAGCTCCTTCTCCGCGCTAGTCTTTCTCAAGACATGCGGGGCTGTGATGGGGCTTTCCAGCGGCCTGCTTTGTACCAAAGGCGTGCATATGGAAATTACACCAATGCTGCATTGAATTATCCAACAATGCCAGCATGTAGAGCCTCTGCTGACATGTCCATTGTTGCATCAACAGCATCTCCTGTATTCATTCATGCCCCAAAAGAGAAAGGATTTGCTAGCTTTGCTATCGACTTCCTCATGGGTGGAGTCTCTGCTGCCGTGTCGAAAACAGCTGCCGCTCCTATCGAGCGTGTGAAACTTTTAATTCAGAACCAGGACGAGATGATTAAGAGTGGTCGGCTGTCTGAACCATACAAGGGCATTGGCGATTGTTTTGGGAGGACAATAAAGGACGAGGGATTCGGTTCCTTGTGGAGGGGGAACACTGCTAATGTTATCCGTTATTTCCCCACTCAGGTGACTCATGCTTTATGCTTTTTCCTGGTTTTTGCAGCTTATTTATGTTTGTCTTTGGCATTTATCTTACTGTTATTTGAAATTTGGGCCAGGCCTTGAACTTTGCATTCAAGGATTACTTCAAGAGGCTGTTTAACTTCAAGAAAGACAAGGATGGCTACTGGAAGTGGTTTGGTGGTAACTTGGCATCAGGAGGTGCAGCTGGTGCTTCTTCCCTTCTGTTTGTGTACTCCCTGGACTATGCCCGTACGCGTCTGGCCAATGATGCAAAGGCTGCCAAGAAGGGTGGAGGGAGGCAGTTCAATGGTCTTGTTGATGTTTACAGAAAGACACTGGCTTCTGATGGTGTTGCTGGCCTTTACCGTGGTTTCAACATCTCTTGTGTTGGAATTATTGTGTACCGTGGACTCTACTTTGGAATGTACGATTCTTTGAAGCCAGTTCTCTTGACTGGAACTTTACAGGTAAGGATTTCTTGAGAGACATGCGATTTTCTGATTTCATGCCTCTGCTGATATAGTGAACTTAGGAACTCCTATTTTGCCATAATGAATTGCAGAATAGTTTTTGAGGAATAAAGTAGGAGATGATAATAATTGCTTTTTTGAGCTTTGCTATCAGGATTTGAAACTGAGAATAATTTATCACATGAGCTTTGCTGTTATTTCCCTCTTATGACATCTGTTGTTTAATCATTTCAGGATAGTTTCTTTGCTAGCTTTGCTCTTGGCTGGCTCATCACAAATGGTGCTGGGCTTGCATCCTATCCAATTGACACTGTTCGCAGAAGAATGATGATGACCTCTGGTGAAGCTGTCAAGTACAAGAGTTCCCTGGATGCTTTCTCCCAGATTCTGAAGAATGAGGGTGCCAAGTCTCTCTTCAAGGGTGCTGGTGCAAACATCCTCCGTGCTGTTGCTGGTGCTGGTGTGCTTGCAGGCTATGATAAGTTGCAGCTGATCGTATTTGGGAAGAAGTATGGATCTGGTGGTGCCTAAGCACAAACACAATCTCCAATGTGCTGTTTAGATATTGACGTTGATGAAAATGATCGAGCTCTTACTCTTTAGCCCGGCAATTTTTTTGGTGAAATAATTCAAATTTAGAGGGAGTTTCTCCCGAACAGTTGTTATTCTTGGCTGGAAATTTGACCCTATAGACCGTGATTTATTGAAGCAGTAGTCTGTCATTCTGCTGCTAGGAACTTATATCACATGATTTGGAGAATCTTTTTCATGAGGTGTTCTGTAGGTTTTATCCGAACCGGGTTTTAATCATGTGGGAAGAGTCACAGCATACTCTGTCATTTATTTTTTGAATTTATGATTGTGTTGGTGGTTGCATATGCGGATGCTCCATAATATGGAGGTGTAGAAAGTCTCTTTTTTTTTTTTTTTTTTTTTGTTAGTCCTACTCTATACTTACTCTATACACACCCTCAGACTTTTGTCCTGCCTCTTGCAGGGTGTGGGAGTCGAAACCCACTCCTGAAACTTACTCGTCCTCACCCCATCCCCCTTAGAAAGTGGGGATTTGAACCCCTCACCTCCCCCTTCCATGTTAGAAGGGTGGCCATTGGGGCGAATCCCAATGGTTAGAAAGTCTCCTTTAAACATGCTACCAAGTAATACCTTGTGTCCCACTGCTTGAGGTAGTACCGTATTGTTGCTGGTAGAACGTAAAGTTGGGTTGAAGTCACTCCGATCTCGGGGGTGAACAGAGGGGAGGGAGATGGTAAGGACAGCTGAAGCTTCTGTGGTTTCGAGATTCAGTGGATCTCAGTGGCGGAAGGATCTCTATTACCAAGAAAGGGCAGCTTCGCGAGATCCTCATTTCAAGTTAGCAACAGAGATGGAAAACAAAAAGGCACGCCCAATTGGATGGAAGAAGACAACATCTGGCGAAAGAAAATAATCGTCAGCACAAGGGTGAACAAATATAAAGAATCTTTTCGTCCCAAATAAAAACCCTAAGGCTAAAAACATAATTTTGATGCAATGCAAGTATATGCATAATCTGGCAGTTCCATTTTTATTTTATGATTTAAGGACAATTTTTAGAAAAATTGGGAACGAAAAATCTGTTACACTTTTCCCCCTTTCGATCGAAATAGCAATTGAAGATGCATATATTAATGTCAAGCGGATCCTTGTCCGTGAATGGAAGGAAGCTCGGTCACGGGTCAAACATGGGCGCTAAAGCTCCTTTTTTCTTTTTTCTTTCATTTGCCCGTGGAAGCTTCCGCTTTTACCGAAGAACAAACATCAAATTTGAGTTTGGAAAAACATCTTGTTCTTTGTTGGATCATTTTGTTCTCCGGCCATTTTGAATGAAAGGAAAGCCGTTGACCGGACGGTATTGAGGTGACATTGTTAATAAGAATTATAAGAAAAATGTAAAAGTGTTTCGCAATTGGTTATCAGTTGATGCACTTAATAATGTGCCGGAGGATTCCAACAATCAAAATCCCAGGCATTTTATCACGTTTTAATTTGGCTGGACAGTACCCTTAGCAAACTGTGCCTGGAATTGACGAGGATGGTCGTTGAGAATGCTGAAAAGGACGTCGGGAAATACAGGTGATATGTGGACATCAATCAAAGCCAGCAAAAGCGTGAATCGTACTGGAGGGAGGATGCCGTTGACCAGCCGTTCCCTACAAATTATGTGTCCTCGCTCCTCCTCTACAGCATCTTCTTACGTGCATTTCTTGCGAGGCTGTCCCTTCCACGCCGATTGATTGGCGCTCCCATTAATCTCGTAGAGCGAAAAAGAAGAAGAAGATATACGAAGTAGCAAAAGTGCCCAATAATCAGTTTGACAAAATTCATCTGCCATTTTTGCATTCATTGAAAATCATTACTGATCAAAATATTATCTCTTTAGATGAATACGGATCAATAGATGTATGTCTATTATCAATTCGATTCGATATCATCATATTAGCATGTTGATCCGTCTTATTCTTCGCTATAAGTTATCTTTTTGTTTGACTGGACGATCGAATTGGTTACATTAACTCTCATCGTACCATGTGGTCATACGATTTTATTGAAACGGAGGGATCCAATTATCGGCAAATAGAAAATGACGGGCCGAAATGAGAATTTTCATAAAGTAGGAGGACTGAAAGCACGAGATCACGAAAAAGGTCGCTCTTTTCAAAGTGCCTCTCTGGCGTCTGAAAGCGAAATATAAAAGGACGGCACGCCTCCTCAGAAATCGCCTCTTTCCTCCAGGTTTCCCTCGGTCTTCACCTCGCTCCTCGCACGCGCAGAGAGAGAGAGAGAGAGAGAGAGAGAGGCTCCGAAGTCCTTTCGCAGCCTCCAATCGACGACTTCTCTCCCCTTCCTTCCTCAGGTATCGCTCCCCATTATATCTCTCCTCTGCTTCCGCTTGCTTCCCTCCTTCTCTCGGATCCATTTCTTGCGTCGTAGGCTCGACTCGTCCCGGTAGATCTTTCTTGTCTTTCGATTCCTTTTCATCGTGTTTTTGCATCGTCCGCATCTCAGATCCGGTGGCAGTCTCGGCGCGATCGTTCTCCCGTTTTCATTTTCCGTGTTAGATCCGTTTGATTTTCTTTCATATTCTGGTCTGATATGCTGTAGCGGTGCGGTGGTCTTGATTTGTTCCTGGCTCTTGCTTCAGATCTGAGAGTGAGATTGTCTGATCGCTTTTTAGATCTCAGCACTTGCTTACTAGGCTTCCCACTTCATCGGTCCTGAGATTCGTTCTATACAGTTTTCTTCTGATTTGATTGAACTCGTGACGGACTCGGGTTTCACTTCGATTCGTTTTAGATTTTCCGCTCCCGTGCTGCTCTTGTGATGAGACGGTGGCTGTTTCTAGACGTTTTGTTAGATTGTGTCTTGACCAATGCTTTGCTGAGTGTGCTTCTCTTTTCGGATCTCGACAAATTGTTTCCCCATCGAATCAACGATCGGTATACCTGTAGTAACCCATTTTATTGCTTTTGCTCGTGGGGTACCTATCTGATTGCTGTCTAGGTCGCTTTACTGTAAATGAATGAATTTTAAGGCGATCCTTGCTTTGACGCACTATGGTTTTCCTCTTGACTTGCTTTTGTTTTGTAGTATTACTCGGTTCATATTGTGTTTTTTGATAAGATGCTGATTGCTCGCGTTTTACTTTATCCTCATCCCCTGTCAAAGGGTCTTGATGTCTGTGGGGAGGCGAACGTTTCGTGTTCGTGTTGCTTGTAGGACTGCTTTACACCTATCATTATCAAGCTTTGACTGGGATTGCGGCAATTCAATTCTTTGGGTTTTGATTTTTCTGAGTATTACTGTAGATGGTGCCACGCGTAACTTATATGAAGTTATTTTCATCATACCTCAGTATATGTGGCCCAGGTCCGCTGCAGCAACTGAGAAAAAATTCTCAGTTTGTTGCTTCACCAGAAATCGTACAACACTAGTATCCCCAATTGCTTAATGACTGTTAAATAATTATTTCTCAATTGGCTACCGTGGAAACTGAGTGCGTCATTGTTGCAGGTGAAGCAAAGATGGTTGATCAAGTTCAACACCCAACTGTCATGCAGAAGGTAGCTGGCCAGCTCCTTCTGCGCACTAGTCTTTCTCAAGACACGCGAGGTTGTGATGGGGCTTTCCAGAGGCCTGCTCTTTCCCAACGGCGTGCATATGGAAATTACACCAATGCTGCATTGAATTATTCAACAGTGCCAGCATGCAGAGCATCCTCTGACTTGTCCATGGTTGCATCGACAGCATCTCCTGTGTTTGTTCATGCCCCAGCAGAGAAAGGACTTGCTGGCTTTGCCATCGATTTCCTGATGGGTGGAGTCTCTGCCGCTGTATCCAAGACGGCAGCTGCTCCCATTGAGCGTGTGAAGCTTCTAATTCAGAACCAGGATGAGATGATTAAGACTGGTAGGCTGTCTGAACCATACAAGGGCATTGGTGATTGTTTTGGGAGGACAATAAAGGATGAGGGATTCGGTTCCTTGTGGAGGGGGAACACTGCTAATGTTATCCGTTATTTCCCCACTCAGGTGACTCATGCTTTATGCTTTTTCCTGGTTTTTGCAGCTTGTTTATGTAAGGCATTTATCTTACTGTTATTTGAAATTTGGGCCAGGCCTTGAACTTTGCATTCAAGGATTACTTCAAGAGGCTGTTTAACTTCAAGAAAGACAAGGATGGCTACTGGAAGTGGTTTGCTGGTAACTTGGCATCAGGAGGCGCGGCTGGTGCTTCTTCCCTTCTGTTTGTGTACTCCCTGGACTATGCCCGTACGCGTCTGGCCAATGATGCAAAGGCTGCCAAGAAGGGTGGAGAGAGGCAGTTCAATGGTCTTGTTGATGTTTACAGAAAGACACTGGCTTCTGATGGTATTGCTGGCCTTTACCGTGGTTTCAACATCTCTTGTGTTGGAATTATTGTGTACCGTGGACTCTACTTTGGAATGTACGATTCTTTGAAGCCAGTTCTCTTGACTGGAACTTTACAGGTAAGGATTTCTTGAGAGACATGCGATTTTCTGATTTCACGCCTCTGCTGATATAGTGAACTTAGGAACTCCTATTTTGCCATAATGAATTGCAGAATAGTTTTTGAGGAATAAAGTAGGAGATGATAATAATTGCTTTTTTGAGCTTTGCTATCAGGATTTGAAACTGAGATTAATTTATCACATGAGCTTTGCTGTTATTTCCCCCTTATGACATCTGTTGTTTAATCATTTCAGGATAGTTTCTTTGCTAGCTTTGCTCTTGGCTGGCTCATCACAAATGGTGCTGGGCTTGCATCCTATCCAATTGACACTGTTCGCAGAAGAATGATGATGACCTCTGGTGAAGCTGTCAAGTACAAGAGTTCCCTGGATGCTTTCTCCCAAATTCTGAAGAATGAGGGTGCCAGGTCTCTCTTCAAGGGTGCTGGTGCAAACATCCTCCGTGCCGTTGCTGGTGCTGGTGTGCTTGCAGGTTATGACAAGTTGCAGCTTATTGTATTCGGCAAGAAGTTTGGATCGGGAGGTGCCTAAGCAAGTGGGGTTGTGCCTTTTAGATTTAGACGGTGATGAAAATCTCGAGTTCTAATAATTTACTCCGGCAAATTTTTTTATGGAATAATTTTGAGTTAGAGGGAGACACTCCCAAACCAGTTGTTACTTTTTGGCTCGAATTTTTGGTCCCATCAAGATGTGATTTATTGGAGCGGCAAGAGTTCCTTTGCCGCTTGGAACGTCAATGACATGAAATGAGTTATTTTTCTTAAGGTACTCATCTAGTGTTTACTAGATTGAGGGCAAAGGTCTTTGTTGGATCCCTCTGTTTCATTTTAAATCTAGCTGTATGCTATCCTTGATTTGGTCATATTTTCCTGGATTGATGAAAGTAGTCGGGTACAGATTCCTATGTGCAGGCATTATTTTTGTGTTCTCACTTTTGCCCTCTTCAAATCCTTCTCATATCATCTATATAATATACCTGCTCTTGTCTTACATGTTTTTCTTCCTATCTAATTGGTAACATGTAGAACTGATAATTCCTGGCTTGGCCTTGAACAAGCGGTGTTCATTTCAGAGATCCAATAAGGGGAAAAAGGAAAGCAGGGGCTTTGTAGATGGTGGATTCAGTTGCTGAATGCCCCTGCATTTTTAGTGCTAAGTCGATTGTTATTGAAAAGGTATGAAGTTCACTGGATTTGGTTGTTGGTAATTAGCTTTTTTCAATCATTCAAGGGCCGCCTTGTGTGTGCTGACATACGGTGGGATCTGACTTGTGGAACTTTGAGCTGAGAACAAAATCTCCATGGATTAGGAAAAGAAAAATCACCTATAGGTTGATCCCTTACTTGAAAGCTTCTTTTTCGATTTTCCTTATGCTGAGTGGGATGATGTCAAGTGCTAAGTTTGCGTCTTTGACGTGCTAGTCGTTAGATGAAAATAAAAGTCCCACAGGACTGGAGGGTTCAAGGCGACTCTTTTGGCTTTCACCTGAATGATATATCAATCCAGATGACTGTAGACGCAGATGGATTTCATGGAGAAAAGCATGCTGCTAGATATCTAACATGAAGAGTAGAAGAGGGGGTGTAGAAAAGATGGCTCTTGACAAAGTTAGAATAGATAAATTAGGTGTCTTTTTATATATATTGATCGATTAATTAGGTAGTCTGATGCATACAATCTTATTGTAAAAAACTGTCACATGACCTGAATATTTTGATTTCATCACCGTTACCCATTAACAAAGATATAATGATGTTGCAAAGGAAGAATTGCCTATGGCAGCAGTGTGGCACAAACCCACATGTGAGTTTATGATTAGATTAGAATCTCACGCAGCACCTTGTCGAAGTTTGTGGATGATGACCCATTTGGATATGTTGCCTCGTGTGCTAGTCTCGTCCACTCTGATTCTTGCCTTCATTTGTTTCCCCTTCTCTCCTTCCATCAATTCCCTCACTAGCCTTTCCATTTCCTCTCTCTTGACATCACCTGATAACTCCAGACCAATCTCCCATCTGCTGCAAGCATTGGTGCAGTTTGTCCTCTGGTCCCCAAAAAATGGCCAGCAAATCATGGGGACTCCAGCAGACACGCTCTCTATGATAGAGTTCCATCCACTGTGCGTTAAGAACCCTCCGATTGACAAGTGGTTGAACCGCCTCCTGTGGGCACCAGCTGGCAAGTATACTCCTTCCTTCTGTTTCTTCGATGAATTATCGGGGTAGAACTGCTGAATCCCCATTCATAAGGTCAGGCCTAATTATCCGCAAGAATGGATGTTTGCTGTTGGCCACCCCATTGCAACCTCAATCAGCTCCTCTTGTCAAGATAGCTAGGCTGCCGAAATTAACATATAGAACTGAGTTAGGTTCCTTTGTGCCGAGCCATTGGAGACATTCAGTATCTTCTCTCCATAGATTGCAGTCAAATGATATTAGGGGACTCTCTTCCTTCTTTAGCTTATGAAGTAAGGAAAGCGGACCAATTGCAAGTACATGAGGATACATGGATGACGGTTCATTAAGCACGGCCGATTCAAGGGCATCAAAGGTATGGAAGATCATTGCTGAAGCTGTATTTGCTCGCTCAGCAGCGTCCATCGTAAAGTTGAACAAAATATCATCAGGATCCGTGGCTCTAAGGAAAGTGGGCAGTTCCCCCAGTTTGTTGTTCTTCATTCCTGGAATCCAGTCAAGTACTGTATCCAAATAGCCGTTTGATAAGTAACTAGTATCTGCATTTGCGCGCGACATTCTCAGTCTTACATGGATACAAAATACAAAAAGAGATCACTGCTTCATGATGAGGAAGTCTAGTTTAGATACATAAATCATGGGCTTAAGAAATACCCTGCTAACTTAGCACCGGGAAAGATACGAGCCAAAATTTGGGTGGGTGAGCCAAACAAAATTGAACTTGTTTGTACATGGTGGTGTGAGGAGTCGAATGTATGCTTTGCACATGATCCACTCACTTGTCTGCTCCTAAAACCACAGAGCTTACTTGTGCCTCGTACTTTTTACCTTTTAAAGGCGCCAGACCCTTTTCCTCAGCATTCTGTACTGTTTGGATCCCATGAAGGAGCAGTCTGGGATTGTCCACAAGTGTATTATAGGGATGCTGAATTCTTGAGCAGCTTCATTGGTGGCAAATGACATGAACCCATCAGAGAAAATGCAAGTGACTGGAGAAACATCTGAGGTTGATGCTGTGTAGTTCAGATTGAAGATGAGGTTGGAAAATGAAGCAGACATGTTTCTTCTGAGAGCATCAGTTAGAGCAAGGATGTCTTGGCTCGAGTCTGCATCAGTGAAAGGAAGGCCATCTAGGATCGTTTGGAACTGAAAGTCAGGGAAGCCATCGAGGGCTCCAGCACCTCTCAACTTGAGTAAGCATCAATGATTATACTGTGTTCACGAAGGATATGTAGAAACCTTCTGTATATGGAAGCTTCGCTAGCTTTAGCATTGCTCCTATGTGGCTTTGGAATGGAGCTGGGACACAAACAGCATGGGTTCTATTTCTCTTAGCTGTGGCTGATTGAGTGTCCATGTCTTTCTCTCTCTGTGGTGGCTCTAGTTCAAAGCAAAATCCAGGAAAGAAAAGCTGATATGGGTCGGTCTTTCTTTCCAATGTGGGGGAAGATATAGTGCCAATCAGGCAGAGACAAAAGTTTATTGTATTGATTTAGTTTCTTCTTGTAAGTTTCTATGCGTCTCTGCATGGAGTCTACTTGCTCTACTGCACCTTATAAATATTACTTGTGATTGGGATTAGTTTACAATCATGCTACTGTTTGAAGGTCAAGAAGAAAACTCCATCCGTATATGACAAGCATGAGTGTTGAATTAGTCTTTGCAAAACTAAGAAAGATTGACGCATGATTCCTTTTCATAGAACGGTAGATGAATTTTTCAGTCCTAATTATTGTCATAATGTGATGCCGGCTGTTGGAAACAAATGAACCTGTGCAATATGTTGAAAGGAGCAATCGCAATACTGAAGTTCATCTACGCTTGAGAGGCCAGTTTTGTCTTGTGATAGTTGTCCAGTGATGAATAATATACTTGCGGCTTTGGACTAGCCCGGCAGCAGCTTCCTAAAAGAGTTGATGTAAATGGGGGACTATGTACTCTGTCGAATAGGCTGAAGATCTAGGATGGGAGAAGTACATGCACAGAAATCCTGTCAAGAAAACAAGGAGCAAGTTTCCTGAGATCGCCGGACCTTTTTACCGTTCTGTTTTTTTCCTCGAGATGTTGCTGGATTGATTTTAAAGGTTATTGAGCGGTGAAAACACGTTGTAATGAAATTTTAGGGTGTCATTATTGCGATCTCCCTGATGAGAAGCTAATCTGTTTCTTGTATTTTCTCCTTAATATATTTATATTGGATTTAAAAAATAAAATAAAAAAAAGGACGCAACATAATATTATGATTGCACTTTTTAAAAGTATTAGAACTTAATTAGGCTGCCGTAACAAGTTTTGGGACTTCGAATACTCATATTCCTTGAAGTTACGACTAAGCATGAAGAGTAGAAGATGCGTGGACAAAAGACGTCTCTTCTTGTAGGGAACAAGTTTATAGGATAGATGAACTGGGTAGTCTAAACCTCTTGAAGCACACATGATTTAAAAACATCTCATCTCAGTTACTCATAAACGAAGTATCATGATGAAGTGAACTAAGAATTGCCTGTGGTAGCAGTGTTGCGCAAACGGACTTATGATTCTGCAGTTAAGTTAGAAGCTCATTCAACAGCTTGTCAAAGTTCATGGACGATGACCCATTTGGATTTGTTGCCTCCTGTGCTAGGCTCTTCCATTCCGTGATTCTTTTCTTCATTTGCTTTCCCTTGTCTCCATCCATCAATTCCCTCACTAGCCTTTCCACTTCCTCTCTTTTGACCGCACCTGATAACTCCAAACCAATCTCCCATTTATTGCATGCGTAAGTGCAGTTTGTCCTCTGGTCCCCAAAAGCTGGCCAACAGATAATTGGAACTCCTGCAGACACACTCTCGATTATAGAGTTCCATCCACAGTGCGTTAAGAACCCTCCAACTGAAAAGTGGTTAAGAACTGCCTCCTGCGGACACCAACATGCAAGCATACACCTTCCTTCGGTTTCTTCAATGAACTCCCGGGGAAGAATTGCTAAATCCCCACTTACAAGGTCGGGCCTAATTATCCACAATAATGGATGTTTGCTGTTGGCCAGTCCTGTTGCAAACTCGATAAGCTCTTCTCTTGTCAAGACAGCTATGCTGCCAAAATTAATGTAGAGGACTGAGTTCGGTTCCTTCGAGTCGAGCCATCGAAGACACTCTGTATCTTCTCTCCACAGACTGCAGTCTATAGATTTCAGGGGGCTCTCTTCCTTCACTAGTTTATCGAGAAGTAACGAGAGGGGCCCTATTGCATAAACGCGAGGATACATGGATGATAGAGCATTAAGCAATTCTGATTCAAGGGCATCAAAGGTATGGATGATCATTGCTGAGGCTGTATTTGCCCTCTCAGTGGCATCCATGGTAAAGTTGTATGCAATATCATCATGATCCGTGCTACGAAGGTAGGTTGGCAAGTCCCACAATTTAATGTCCTTCATTTCTGGAATCCAGTCAATTATCGTATCCAAATATCCGTTTGTTAAGTAGCTGGTATCTGCATCACGCGTGACATTCTCAATCTTACATGGATATCATATTATGAAAATAAAACCCTCTTCTTTTACACGAGGAAGTTTAGTTTTAGGTCGGTTGACCTTGGGCTCAAGAAATACCCGTAACCTAGGACCAGGTAAATGCAAGCCAAACCTTGGGTGGGTGGGTAGAGAGCTGTTTGTACGCGATATTTTTGGTGATAATATATAAGCCATTCGCATATACTACGCACATGTTCGCTGCTTAATCACTGAGTCTAATGCCAGGTTAAATTAAAACTATTTACCTCGTACCTTTTAATGGCGTCAGGCCCTTTTCCCTCAGTGTCCGATATTGTTTGAATCCCATGAAGGCGCAGGCAGGGATCGTCCACAAGCTTATGATAGGGATGCGGAACTCTTGAGCAGCGTCATTGGTGACAAATGACATGAATCCATCGGAGAAAATGCGTGTGACTGGAGGAAAATCTGAGCTTGATGCGGTGTGGTTGAGATTGGAGATGAGATCTGAAAATGGATCAGACATGTTGTTTCTGATAGCATCACATACGGCACGGAGGCCTTGGCTCGAGTCTGCGTCCGAGGGTGGAAGGCCGTCAGTGATGGTTAGGAACTGAAAGCCACGGCAGCCATCCAGTGCTCGATTGCCTCTCGACTTGAGTAAGCGTCGATGGTTGTACTCTGTATTCACGAAGGATATGTAGAAACCTTTTGTATGTAGAAGTTTTGCCAGTTTTAGCATTGCTCCTATATGGCTTTGGTACGGAGATGGGATACAAACTGCATGGCTTCTCTGATCTATGGCTGTTTGGGTGTCCATCTCTCTCTCCGCCCTTCCTCCTCCCCTTGCTTCTTCTGCAAGATCAAGCTCAAGAGCTTCCCCCTCCAGACAGCCCTCGTCCCCTACCTCCTGCTCGACGCCGCCCACCCCCCCCACGGCGTCACCGGCGGCGGCGGCGGCGCCACTTTCCACCTCAACAAGGTTGGTCTGCGGGGCCGAGTCAAGGCCTGCTGTTCCACAGCGGAGTGAAAGGGAAGATCAGAGGGAAGAAGAAGAAGAAGAAATAAAGGAAAAAAGAAGAGGGGAGAGAGAGAGGCGTCAGAAGGGGATTGGATTGGATTGGATTGGATTGGATGGACGGACGTTAGAGGTTCTGACGCAGTGGGGGCCGGGCAACACGTGTCTCCCGGCAAGTGGATTTA
This sequence comes from Eucalyptus grandis, assembly GCF_016545825.1. NCBI lineage: Eukaryota > Viridiplantae > Streptophyta > Magnoliopsida > Myrtales > Myrtaceae > Eucalyptus > Eucalyptus grandis. Next base: position 59,955,748 of record NC_052618.1, on the reverse strand, counting down.
TAATTTGACGCGTCAGAGGCAAAATTGGAGTTGGCAACATCGCTCCACTCTCCACTTGGTGGAGGTGGGGGGGAGTTCGAGACTACTACGCGTCTATCGATGTGACTCTTCCTTTAAAATAATAAACACTGTACATCATCGTGATTAGTTTATAGCCATTCCGACTGTTTTGACGCATCAAGACACAGACTTCCACGTAAGATGAGCGCGAGCGTTGAATTGGATTTTTCAAAACCCAGAAAGATTGACGGGTGGTAATCTTTCCGTAGAATGGTAGATGAGCATTTTGCGGAGGATTCTTTTTTTGGTCGAAACTGATTTAACGGGTGGCTCCTCTTCACAGTATAATAAATGAATTTGTTAGTTTGTCATTGCAGTTATACTGCTTTGTCCGCTTTCGGAAACAAATGAAACTGCCAAGAGCAATCAGCATACTGAAGTTTCTCGTCCGTTTAGAGATAATGTCGCATGTCGTCCCCAAGTTTTACTACCTGAGTTCCCTTTAGACACAACCTCTGTCTTGTAAGAAATGTCCAGTAATTGAGAATTAATTGTGGCTTTGGACTAGCTAAAACCAGCTTTCTAAAACGGTTGCTGTCAATGGGAATTGGCATTTTCTCTTGTGAAATCGGCCAAAGATACAGGATGGCAACAGTATATCCACAGAAAAAGCCGCTGTGTTGATTATCCGTCCATCAATTTGGATAGAACTAATGAAAGAATTTGAGTGCATAAATACGACAAGTTTAAGGACTTGATTATACTTTTTAAAAGATTTAGAACTTAATTTAACTTTTATGATATCATAGAGCAAGTATAGTGCAACATGCAATAGCAGTGTTGCTCCAAGGCTGTGCTTTTTTTTTTTTTTTTTTTTTTGCTGATGTGAATTTTTTATTTATTTTCTCTATCCTGCCTAACACTCGCGTAGCTAAAGTGACTTTGTTTTGATCAAAATATTATTTTTATACAAATTTCATTTAAGTTATATTTAAAATTAAACAAACTTAAAAAAACACAAAAAAGAGAGGAAAACATAGGCAGGGGCTTGTGACTCATCATTGCCACCCCACCATCTTTGAGAAGGGCTATCGATTGTGAGGAGATGGCCGAAAAGGTGTCGTCGAGCCTTGGCCAAGGGCCCTAGCCCTTGCCTGATCTAGGGGAGGGCATGCAGACTAACACTTGCACTTGGCAAGGCTTGCCGGCCCTTGGTTGGGGCCCAATGACCACTACCGACCATCCCCCACCATCGTCAGCCCTTCTTAGTGATGGTGGGACAATGGCGGCAAGGGTTTTTTTTTTTTTTTTTTTTTTAAGTTTGCTTATCTTACTGGAAGACTTTCTTTGACTACTGAATTGGTTCATTTTTGCGCAATAAAACACAAGAACTATGGAATGAAACTTTGGACAAGTTAACCAAAACACTTCCAAAGGATGTTTACAATAAGTTGAGGATTAGCTATGATGCATTGACTTTTGAGCAACAACAAATTTTTCTTGATATTGCATGCTTTTTCATTGGTGAGGAAAAGATAAACGCAATTCATATGTGGAGAGATTGTGACTTTTTCCCAATTGATAAAATTGTGGTCCTCAATAACATGTCCTTGATAAAGATTATAAATGACAAATAATTTTGGATGCATGATCAACTCAGAGATCTTGGAAGGGAAATTGTTCATCAAGAAACTATGATGAATCCTGAAGAGTGTAATAGGTTATGGAGAGAGTAGGAAGTCCTCGATGCAATATGGACAAAAGGTGGTACGCTTCATGAGAGAACTGATAAATTCTTTTTTTTCTTTTGGTCTTAATACTTTTCCTTGGCAAAATAAAATGTTGAATGCTTCCCTTTTCATGCTCTCATTTGCAGGGGAAGAACGTTCAAGGAATGAAACTAGAATTGTATCATGCTACAGTATCTATCAAAAGTGAAGATTGGAAGTTTTGAAAATCTTAGGTTCCTTAGACTTAGAGGAACGTTTGTTGGCAATTTAATGGATTGTTTTCCCAATTTAAGATGGATTCATTGGAGTGCTTCTGGTTTAGAGTGTAAGCTAACCAATGTACTTAAAGAATGTAGTTGTCCTTAAATTTTATTTCGTTGAGCCATCCAATGCTCGATTGCCTCTCGACTTGAGTAAGCGTCGATGATTGTACTCTGTAATCACGAAGGATATGTAGAAACCTTTTGTATATAGAGGTTTTGCTAGTTTTAGCATTGCTCCTATATGGCTTTGGTAGGAAATGGGATAGAAACTGCACGGCTTCTCTGACCTGTGGCTGTTTGGGTGTCCATCTCTCTCTCTCTTACTCTCGGAGTGGATGCCAGGCAGAGCCAAAGTTGAATTGAATTTTTCAAAACTGACAAAGGGCGCGTTTGGGAGTGGCTTTGCCAAGCCATTTTGGGCATCCAAAGCCCTTTAGGCTAAAAAATTCATGTTTTGGAATTTTTTTTGCAAAGATGATTGAAGCAAAGCAGGCCTTTCGAGGTTGAAAGCCCAAGGCAGGTATGAGGCTGCCTTGGGCATTCAACTTTCTCGGAATGCTGAGGGGGAATAGATAACAATTTTTTTTCCATAAATATCCTCACTAACATTTTGTTTTTCTGATTTTGCCCTTGTAATTGTTTAGATTCTTCTCCTTTGAGATTGGTAAGTGAGATTGCGAGGGGCCGACAACAGGCTGGACAGAGGTCAGCATGAGGCGGGTGTGGTCGCGGAAACCGTTGCCGGCCAGTGGCATGACCTCGGCAACCCCCGCAAGTTGCGTCGCCGCAACCTCTGGGTCGTAGCAAGGTTGTGTAACCTTTGGCGACTCAAATCTAGGTTGCTCGATCTTCGGCGAACTAGATTTAGGTCGCCGCGAGGTCATGTGCGATCTCCGACTATTGGGTCGCTTGAGTCACCGCGGCCCAGCAACTCAGCAGTGGTGAAGAAAGGGACTTGGAGAGGTCGAGGGAGTGGAGGGCGTTCCCGTGGGTGACGGCGATGATGGTGATGGAGGCGTCAATGACACGGGGGCAGAGGGAGAGGTCAAGGGCGGTGGCATTGGGGTAGCGGGCAAGGGCGGTGGGGAGGTGCTCGGCGCGAAGGAGGCCAAGGGACTTGCGGCGGTGGGACTTGACGGCATGGAAGGAGCGGCAGATTAGGGAGAAGGACTTGCGGTCTTTAGCGGCCGCCTGAGGTCTTGCAACCTGAGACGTCAGCCGCCGACGACAAATTTCGATTGTCAGTAGTCACCTACCCTTTGTCGGCCAACTATTTTTTTTTTTTTTTATTACAAAAAGTTCTTTGTAAATGTAAATTTTTCCAAAGGCTATTTTGCTCAAAGATACTTCACAATTTGACTTTTACATTACAATTTACCAAATGCAATTTGCATTTTAAAAAACTCCTTTAACTCAAAGTCCTTTGTATATTTCCCAAGACTTTTCCTAAAAGTCCAACCAAACATACCCAAAGACTGATGGGTGGTATCTTTTCGTAGAATGGTAGATGAGCATTTTGTGAAAGATTCTTTTTTTTGGTCGAAACTGATTTAACGGGTGGCTCCTTTTTCACAGAATAATAGATGAATTTCTTAGTTTGTCATTGCAGTTATACTGCTTTGTCTGCTTTCGGAAACAAATGAAACTGCGAAGAGCAATCAGCATACTGAAGTTTCGCGTCCGTTTAGAGATAATGTCGCATGTCATCCCCAAGTTTTACTACGTGAGTTCCCTTTAGAGACAACTTCTGTATTGTAAGAAATGTCCAGCAATTGAGAATTAATTGCGGCGTTGGACCAGCTAAAACCAGCTTTCTAAAACGGTTGCTGTCAATGGGAATTGGCATTTTCTCTTGTGAAATCGGCCAAAGATACAGGATGGCAACAGTATATCCACAGAAAAAGCCGCTGTGTTGATTATCCGTCCATCAATTTGGATAGAACTAATGAAAGAATTTGAGTGCATAAATACGACAAATTTAAAGACTTGATTGTGCTTTTTAAAAGATTTAAAACTTAATTGAACTTTTGTGATATCATAGGGCAAGTGTAATGTAACATGCAGTAGCAATGTTGTTCCAAGGCTGTGCTTTTCCTGAAGACCCTCCTGCATACCATAAAGAATTAGAAAGAGGATTCCGTCAATGACGACCGAATTTGGCTCCTAAACAAAAATTTCCGATAATTTATAATTTTGCATTGGTATTGTTTGTTGCATTGAAATAGTAGAGACATTTCTGCATCGAATGAAACATATTCCCCTTCGTATGTTTCATCTAAATTGGTCGTTGGTCGGACATGTGACTCAATTTTAAATATAGGCCCTAAAACTCATTTGAATTGTCAAAATTAATCCCATATAAGCCCTGGCCTCTACCGGGAATTTCCTCTTCCCCTTTGCTTGGCTGAATTGGAGTATGTGCAATACATGTAGGTTCTAAATTAGGAAAGTGAATGACGCAAGCCAAGGAATTAGCGAGGAAATTTTAGCCAACAAAATTAGAGAAGGTGAGAGAATTCAAGAAAATGTTCACTTCCATCTTTTTAAGATGATCACCGCTTACGATCCGATCAACCTAACATAATAACATATATATAATTTTATAGTAGAATAAAATTTCAGTATACTAAACGGTGCAAACTGTATGACTTGAAATGTAGCTTTTACAGTTGGCAATTGAAGCGACGGCCGCCTTTACTCTTGTGCACCAAGTTTGAGTATGAAGACATTTAGTTATATACTAAGCATTTAGACCAATTCCCTTAGACGTTGGTCTTCTCATAATGATGAACCTACATGCTTAAAGCTTATTTGTTAAAGATCTCTCCTTGTTTGTATAGTATATCTCTAGAGCAACTATGAAAATGGACCTCTCTATCTCAATGTGTGATCACAAAATAGAGGTGATAATCACTGGAGATGCGTGAGGAATACGAACTAAAGAATTGAATTCGCTCTATTTATGAGCTGTGTACATGATTCCTTTACTTCTTCACAATCCATTAAGCAAATCCTCGATTTCCTCCTTTAAAAGAGCTCCACTATTTCTATGCACGACTCCTCTTGCCAAACCTTCATTCATTTGTCTTTATGTACTTTCACATATTCTCAAAAAAGGGAGGTGAGATTCACAAGGTAACAACTAGCAATTCGCATATATGTTTTCATCACGTCGTGACATTATCATGGTTCAATAACATGTTCACTGAATGTGATGGATTGTTCAGATTATGTGTGCATGTTTACTTGGGTCATTCTCTTGGCTTTTGATCTTGAATGATTCCTCTTCGTCTTCGTGCAGGTCTATAGCCTTGATCTAAAATATAATTAGTAATGCTATCATGTTTTGATTAGATGTGATTTTATCCCTAAGCCTCTTACTTGTCACTCGGATTTGATTAAGACAGGTCACTGTGCATTGGATTTTATTGCAAATTCTTGTTAGACGGACATCTTAGTTGTTTGTTTGCATGATGATTGGCTTAGACGCAGACGTGCATCAGGTGCGGTTCTGTTGGCACTCTTTACTTTAAGGAATTCGTATTGGTAAATATACGTGATGGAGTCCAAGTTGCACACCAAATCTCGGTCAAAATTGGCGTGCGGAAAAGGACAAATTTGGCTTTCAAATTAGTAGTTATTTTCGGCATTCATAATCCATGACTAGTATACGTGTACACTGTGATCCATCCCGGTTGATTTCGAATAGCGTCATGTTTAGATCATGTTTAGAATGGTTTTCGCTTTGCTTTCAAATATTATGTCGCTTTAATTATCTTCCAGTTGGGTCTTCGCGGAATTTTAATAAAGGTCCCAAACTTAGGACGATGGTTCATCAGTGCGAGTTTCTAAATATTCAGGGCCAGGCGTGACGTTGGAAGTGTTAGAATAAGATTAAAAAATGAATAAATTAAATTAAGATTGCATTTGAGTTGCATCGTTAATTGGGTTCACATTTGCACCGTTAAGCATTTACCGATTCTGCACATTTTTCTGCATATTAAGATAGGATTCCATATTTGCATCAAGATAATTGCTACATTACAAAAAGTAGGATTTTCCATGAGTAAACGTTCTAGGCCATTTAGATTGCATAATTATTCAATTGCATTTTCATTTCAATTGGGTGTCATAAAAAGATATAAAAATTTATTGCATGTCAGTAATCCTAAACTGCATTCTTATAGAAAAGGTAACAAAAAATGTCTAGGAGTGCATTTAGGAAAATTTGCATTATATTTTAGATTTCATTAATCAGATTCTACATTGAAAATGTCTAGGACTGCATTTAGGAAAATTTGCATTATATTTAGATTGCATTAATTAGATTCTACATTGACTAGTTCATTTTTTGGAACTTAATTTACATAGTAGATATTCATAGCACTTCACATTCGCATATTCACTGAGCATTAGTTTATTTTGGAGATTTTACATGAAGTTTCTATGTATAGCTTGATGGGTCTTGCCCCAGGACTTAATAACTTCCACCGATATGGTTCGGATTCCTTATCATCTTGCATTATATATATAAATTGAAAACACATGATCATTTATACTAAAAGAGAAAATGTACCAAATTGAGAGATCGATATTTTCTAGCACAATGAAGTTCTTGGATCCACAAATCTTTGGTTCGCAAAAGTAAGATGAGCTCTGGCATTTTACTTGGTCTCCTAATCGGCCTATAATAGATTAGTTACGACTCATAAAGTAAAAATAAATTATATAAAGTAAATCTAACTTGAAAAACCAGAAATTTCTGCAATGGGTTCCCTTTTTCTAAGTTACCGTTAGTTGAAGCATACTCAGGGTCGATAGACCACGTAGGCCGAAAGAAGCCAATTGCATATGCTCTTAATGTATCGTCAGGCCATTGCATTCACATGAAATCCGAGAATGTTCACTCATCTATTATTAATTACCTGGTCGAACCTCGGACAATGCATGCAGGTCCAAGCTGTCACAAAAGGGGAGCGTCTCGTTTCTTGTCTTCTTAGCCAAGTAGAGAGATTGCTTGGGAAATGGTCATAAGCATGAGCCTTTCAGATTTTTCCAGGACAGTTGTGGACAAAGCAGAGCATTCTAAACAATTTTTGAGTAGCTTGAGAGTTTCCCACTCCACTTTTTCTCCGTGAATTCAGGACGTCTCGATCAGTGGAGCCGAGGATCCATGTAAAAGAGATATAGCACACCTCCTCCTTAAGGATTTGGGCTGACTCATTCGCTGGACGTTTTCAATCATTTTTCAATGATGTTGTAACTTGTTAGCATGGGCGACAGAGAAATTAGGTGAGAAAAGGATATCGCAGTGAAAGATGGGAATTATGGAAATGAAAAGAAAGGAGGAAGTGTACTTGATAAACCGATACGAACTTCTGCAGTACATGGCTAAAATTTCTCTTGCAGGAGATTATATCGACCTGTCAGAATCGGTGGATGCTGCTTAAAGGACCTGTCTCAAATCAATTTATATGGTCCTAATGGATGGAGATTAAACGGTAGATGAAGTGCTCTGTGATGATCTATAATGGCGAAATCAGACTGATGCAAAAGGATGAAAATCGAGAGGGATCCCTCAAGCCATATACATAAGAGAGAAGAGTCAGCAAGAAATGGACCTATTGGCAGAGAGGAACGAATGCAGTTTGAGATAGCTTAGGGTATGTTTCTTTCTGTAGTTCTTCAAATAATTTTCCAAAGAGCACTGACTACTATATGCATAAAATTTTTCTGCAGAAAATAGGATAATTCAAGAAATGGTCCATCCGGAAGAGTTTCCATTTCTGGAACATGCTGTCAACTTGATTTAGGGGAGCCAATCATGAGATCTGTAGAGCCTCTCTCCCTCTCTCTACTTTTGTAGATAAAAATGCACTTAATAATTGCTTCACTGTGCTTTGGAAGCATGTTAGGTCGTCATCTCAAGAAATACAATAATGATACAAAAACATGTCAAACATGAAACTTGGATTCAATAAGATAGGTAAGAGTAACCGAAAGCAATTTCACTCTCTCCTTTGTCCTTGAGAGAGAGAGAGAGAGAGAGAGAGAGAGAATGAATAAATGTGAAGTGGAAGCAAAAAACGGTAGTTTGCCTCACACACAGGCACAAAAGAGATGATTACCTTATGAGTGAAGAAAAATGAAGGCGGAAAAGGACAAGATTGAGTCAAAGACAAGAAGACCAAACTTCGCTTTCGAAATCATTATGCACCCAGAAACAAAAGGTCCCCCTCCAATCCGTTTTTCCCACTCTTCCCATCAATCATCCTCTCAATATTATACACCTATCTCACTTCCCCCATCAGCCAGTTAATCATGACTGTGATATCTTCTTATTCTCTCAGACGTGTTGTCTCTACTCTCTCTCTCTCTCTCTCTCTCTCTCTCGTGAATGCTGGTAATTAAACAATGATAAAAGCTAGCTAATAGTTTCATGAGAGAGCATAATATCCCATTTCTAAGCAAACCCCACAACCGTCGCCATCATCATCACCATTGCCACTCTTGGAAGCCTCTTCTCTCTCTCTCTCTCTCTCTCTCACATAACAAATAAAGGCCACCATGTATGCCTCCTATAGATATATAGAGCTTTCTCTCATCTCCATCAAGATAGTTAAAAAGAAAGAAAAGAACGATATAGCTGGAATCAACAATGAGGAAGCCAAGTGAGACAATGGGAATGGCAATGGGGATTAAAGAGAAAGCAAGCAGCAACCCTCATAATCACAAGCTGAGGAAAGGGTTGTGGTCACCAGAAGAAGATGAGAAGCTGATGAGGTACATGTTGACCAATGGGCAAGGGTGTTGGAGCGACATTGCTCGGAATGCCGGCTTACAGAGATGTGGCAAGAGTTGTCGTCTCCGATGGATTAATTACTTGAGGCCCGACCTCAAGCGTGGTGCCTTCTCTCCGCAAGAGGAAGAGCTCATTGTCCATTTGCACAACATTCTCGGCAACAGGTTCTCTCTCTCTCACAGAGAATAAACAAGTTGATGCATCTTAAAAATCAGTGACGGGAGCGGTATATCTTTCATGATGTTACTTGATTGACTTTTATTAATATTGGTGCAGATTTGTTTTTCTTGCTAAATAATTAGCATTATCTGAGCCAAAAGAATGTAGTTGCATTGCATGCCACCCTTTTTTTTCGTGTCACAATCTCAAATTAATGCTGAAATATTCTCATAGCCCTTTTCATTCCCGGGATTGGATTTTGGAGTAACCAACTTTGCTTAGGAACTAATATTTGAATGATGATCAGTTTCCAGCATTGTTAATACCATCTCCAGCAATTATATTGCTGTTAACTAAACCATCCTTGTTTTTTTTTATCATATATATGGCGAAGAAAATTTCTGCAACTTGTAATTTATTGCCTTATTTCTCTTGACTATTTCATTGATGCATACTCTTCATGTCACTGTAAATTCAGATGGTCCCAGATTGCAGCACGTCTTCCTGGAAGAACCGATAACGAAATAAAGAATTTTTGGAACTCTACTCTGAAGAAGAGATTAAAGATGAACTCTGCTACATCTTCGTCAAACGAGAGCGATTTATCCAATCCACAAGACATAGCTGCAGGGATTATGCCCAGTTTTCATGCACAATATGACGTCTTAGCTACATGCATGGACTCGTCTCCCGCACCATTCCCCCCGATGGACAATATATCTGCCCCAAACCATTTCGATCCATTCCCTACACTCAACAACCGCTGTGACACATGGGAAGGAGTCGGGTTTTCACCTTCCCCTCAGGCATTGCACCGGTCAGTATGGGAGATGATTCAAGTTATTTGAATTTGGAGCATGCAAAAGTGGGACTTTTAGGAAGCGAGTTTTCTGTTCCCCCACTAGCTAGTAGCACAACCACCACCGAGGAGAATAATTACAGATCCATAGGTTGCGGCATGGATGGGAAAGGGGAGAACAGCTTCTCCAATAACAATGATAGTTGCTTCAGCAATACTACTACTGCCAGTTTTAAAGCGGAGGACGACATGTCTGGGTTTGGGAATAATTTGCAAGCGGCTAACTTGAGAATCGGGGAATGGGACCTGGAGGGTCTGATGGATGATTTGCCCTCCTTCCCTTTTCTTGATTTCTAACTCCCATTTTCCATTTTTTTCCCACCCCGGAAGCTAAAACCGCCCCCCTCTCTCTCTATCTCTATCTCGACCTACCCATCAATTTTCCTTTTACAGAATAATGAAAGAACAACACACACATACTAGAGAAGTTTCTGTTTATACTGCATGTTTCATAAAATAAGTCTCTCAGCGGATGGAGATTCTGTACAATGATCTCTCGGATATTGGAGATAACAGCAACGGAAGCTTGAATTGCAACTGTGAGATAATGCAAGTTTACGTATCATTTGTTTCATGTACATCAGTTTCATATGAAGGTTTCTTAGTAGGGAAGGGCGTTGTTGAGAAATGTGAATATTACTCCAGATGTGTAGGAAGGCAGAATAAAAGTTAGTTTGGTGAAAAATTGTAGCAAGATTCGTGTAAAACAGCAAATAATGCCGACGTGGATTCGTGGAGATTGAGATTCATGAAAGCATCATCATGGAAACAAAGCTTTCAAACGAAGCATCTCTCTCTCTCTCTCTCTCCCTCCCCCCACTGACCCGAACAACAGACAGATGCTTGTAGGGCAATTCACAAATTTCAGCAATTATATATGGAGAAATTTGACGGTGCTTGAATATTTCATTTTTCTTAGAGAAAAAGATTGCGAAGAAAAAATATAGGGAGAAAAGTATGACATGTCAAGACCTAAACTTTATTTTATAGATCTGTGGTTTTAGTGATCTAACTCTGAAAGCCCGACATGTGGGGTCTCGGGAGGTTCATATAATAATGTGAAAGACGTGCTTATAATGCGGAACCGATTTACAATTTCCAATCGCACATATTCCTACCATTGATTTAAGATAATTTTTATTTTATTTTATTTTATTTAACATCACATACACCGACTTCACATACACAAACTCAATAATTATAACGGGGTCTGTCCATAAACATTGTTTACAACATCAACATAAACAATATAGTACCCAAACTCGAGCATAGCTTAATAAACATTCAATCCTCAAAAAGAGACTTCAACATGAAGTTCCATTGGATAACAATTATGATCTATCTAAAGTCTATTGACATGTAGGTGCCACCGTTCAAACTCGAGACAAAAGGGTCACCATGCACCCAAGTTGAGCCACACGGTACACACCGAATATAACACTTAGATAAAAGAGAAAATGATCCTAGCGAATCTCGTGCTCCAACTTTATCTCCGTCACTTTCAGACATCTTGGAAAAAATTGTTGCCATATTCTAAATGTCTCAAAAATATAAATATCGAATGAGCTAATGAACTCAGCAAGTGATATTCTCAAGTCTAGTATCCTATCATCTCAATTATCTGAACTAGTAAATAATAGCACTAATAGTCGATGCCCTTCATGTAAATGAATCAATCATAAATGTCACCTCCACACCAAAAGACATAGAAATAAAGAGTATGGATTGAACATTTAATAACACAAATCTAATGCATGCATATGGACCTGTAGCGGATACCATATAATAGCCCACCGATGTAGACAAATCGGGTTATATTCGTATTGTGTGTCGTCTATTGGCAAAAAAAATCATCTCCTAAAAGGAGGCATCACCTTGAGGAGCGGAACATATCTTGCACTAGCCACACCTCTATAAATGAATCATGGATCCGGATCGGATACTAGATGGGACTCTCTTGATTGGCTTGTTGCGCAAACCCAAACTTGGAGGGGCCTTCTTGAACGTAATGTCTATGTACTAGGACTTGTGTACAAATAAACAAAAAGTAAAAGGCAAGGAAGTTAAGAAGAAGGAGAGGATCAGAACAAGGGGATCAATTATTATTGTTTTTGGTATCGCTTTCGATTCTCTATAGTATCGGTTGACTAGACTTTACAGATATTATTGAATGGCGTGTAACCGTCACTATTTGCTTCGGGGTAAGGCATGGGTCGGTTCCTTCACCAGCTTTCATCTCAATTAATTTTTCTGCGCATGCTTGGTCAAGAACTGGGTTGATTTTAGACTTATTTTGTTTACGAAAAATGAATAATTTGACAAACATTTTCTAATAATAATTGCTTGAAATAATTAGTTATTGGAAAATGTGTTTAGAATCCATAAAAATTTATATCTATTTTTTTTTTTTTTTTTTTTTTTTTTTTTTTTTTTTTGTGAATGATGGAAATATTCTTCATTTATTTACTTTTGTAAACAATCCCCATAATTTTTTTTAGGTTTATTTTCCTCTCAATAAAAGCATCATTAATAAAATTTGGTGAATACATGTTCCGATTGGGGAAGATGAACGTTGACGTTGGAATTAGTGGATTCACGAGAAATCGTTTTCTTGTGACGTAACCGGATTAGAGGCCTCATTGGTGCTTTTGTTGAAGGGTGGGCACATTCTTCTATCACTAAATACTATAAAATCAAGAGAGACCCGTGGAGTACTTCTTTGACCTTCAATAGCAAGCCAATAATCGAATGCCACACAACCAAATCTGGCCGGGTCGCGTTACCCGGGTTAGATTTCATTATTATTATTATTATTTTTATTTTCAGATTTTCCTTATTTCTGTTTATTTTACTTTAAATATTACTTTAACATATAAAGGTAACTTAACGACTACGTCAGCAATTCCGCCCATTGTCTTGATTAGAGGATCAATTCCAACGAAAAACATCAAGTTTACGATTCAACGGCGAGAAAAAAAAAAGGTGGGGTGAACAATTCAAAAAAGTTTAGAGACCTCATTTACCATTATCCCTTAAATAGAAGCGTTGAAATCTGGACTACCAAAATTTGACATGTGGCATACATTAATGCCAAAAGTTTCAAAATATACGCTTAAGTGCTAACATAAAAAAAAAAAAAAAAGACATTATCGTTTTTGCCAAATCATTATTGAGTAGGTTTCCGCCGAGCCACGTAGACCACATATATTATTAAAAAAAAAGCCACATTGAATTTCTGGCCACTCTAGCTAGATTTGGCACTGAAGTGGCTCATTTTTTAAAAAAAAGTGACACATAAATGTATTTTTTTTTAGAACTTTTAGCATTAAAATGTCAACCGTGCTAAATTTTGGCACCCCTAGTGTGCTTTACCCTCCATAAATATATGCAACTTGTGTTTGATGCAAGACTACATCTATCTTTGAACCAAGTAATAGAGATAGCCTAAGTAGCATCGATACTGACAACGGCATGTGACACGACACGACATGATACGCTGACACATCGTTTATCAGAAAATAGAGAATTCCGACACATTGGAACCCGTTGTCTATTAAACATATATTTTTATATATACATAATAATTATTTCAATCAAATTATTTTGATTCAAATTCACAAATAAATAAATAAATAAATAAATAAGGTCTAGAATGAATTTATACTTAAAATATTAATCCGCCATTTATTAATATTATTAATTGTTTCAATTTGACAAATTCAACTCCATTATAATAATTCATAAAACTTGCAAGAAAAAAAATCACATTTTGGAAATGCGTGTCGATGTGTCAAAGAGAAGAGAATAAAACTTAAGGGGTGAATTGTATATCACGGGAAGTGGGAGTCAAAAGAAAAGAAAACTACGGTTTTCTTATTTCCTAATTTATTATTATTTTTAATTTTTTTTCCATACATATGTATATCTTTACCCCTCATTTATTGAAATTTTTTAAAATTTATCTCGTGTCGGAAATTGACATGTCAAAATTTCGACTCTAGTATTGAAAAAGTTGATCAGGTGTCGGATTTTCTGTTGATCGAATGTGTTAGAGAATGTCAGAGTGTTCTATGACAGAAAACTCTTGAAGAGTGTCGGTGCTTTTTAGGAGGTAAGGATAAAGGTGATATTGAAAATTTATTTTCTTACAAAATTGTTGATGGGGTTCATGAACTGCCACAAAAGTGTTTTATTGAGCCAAAACAATGATATAAGTTACCACCTTCTTTCTAAATTCCATACACCCGCATACATGACCACTCACCAGGACCTGCAAAAACTAATCCACGAAGCAAATCCTTAGCAGTGAAGTTAACACACGGCCAAAGGTCAACTAACTCCTGCATTACCACCCTCCCTGGATCCTACCTTGGCCGGTTCATCCTATATTATCGATTTCTATTATGATAATTATCATAAATGTCATTGTTCTTCCTAAGCAATAACAGTATATTTTTCATCATTATTGAGATTATATGTGTCAACACTCACATGCTGTGTTTGGCAGTTTGCTATATAGATGAAAATGTCCTTACACTTGTCACTCACTTTGACCATCCGCAGAAAATATGTCGAAGCTGCTTCTCGTCTTCCTCTTCCTCTTCTTGGTTGGCGACGGCCATGTCTCTTCCTCATCCTTCCTCCTTCGTTACCTCAAGAAATCATCATCATCTTCTTCTTCTTCTTCTTCTTCATCGCCTCTTGTGCACTCTCAACTCAGACTATCGCAGCCGAACTCAGAGTCAGAGCTCGTAGCCAATCCTTCATCGTTCGATCACTTGAAATCGCTGGCCCCATCTTGCGTCCTCTCGGTGGCCCTCCTCCCCCAACCCCTTCCAACCTCGGTCCTCTATTCTCCGCCGTCCGATTGCCCCTCTCCCTGGTCCCACGTCTCCCTCCACATCCGCGTCACCTCACCTCCGCAGCACCAGTCCAACCACTTGCTTAGCCTCTGGCTTGGTGGCGCCGAGCTGCTCCGTACCAGCACCGACGGAGCAGGGTGTTGGGAGGTCCAGAAGGACATCACCAGATACTCCTCGCTCCTTTCGCAGTCTAGCATCCATCTCATGCTTACATCCCTCCAGCGGCCCTCTAACATTGCGGTTTCGTGGGCCCACCTGGTCAACGTCACTCTGTTTTACTACAACCATGATTATAGCTCTGTAATCTCCGATAAGGTCACCCTCCCGGCAACCGTGTCGGGTGGAGATTTGAAGCGCAATTTGGTCTCTCTGCATTCTTTCGATGACCCAAGTCCATCAAACAGTGAAGATCAGGTGCGGGAAGCTCCATGGCGTTCGGATGATACACCGCCCGATCTGATCATACCGGTCAACGGGGATGGTGGATTCTGGTTCAGAATCGACAACGAGAGTACCGTCCAGTCAAAGGATGTTCAGCTACCCCGTAATGCTCGCCGAGCAGTACTTGAACTGTACGTGTCGTCTCATGGAAGCGACGAGCTTTGGTACTCTAACGTTCCTCGTGAGATCGAGCATCGAGCCTTTAGGGAAGTTTTTGTGACGATCGATGGCAAAATTGTTGGATCGGAATCACCAATCATAGTTTTGCCGTTCGGAGCATTTAGTTTTCCATCTTGCGACATCGAGTTGACACCTATTATGGGCTCCATGTTGGACGGCAAGCCACATCGTTTGGGGATTGGAGTTTCCCACGGCATTCCATACTGGCTTGCAAGCGCAAATCTTCATGTTTGGTTGGATCATCAATCATCGGCAGTTGAAGCGAAGTCCATACTGCATCACTACCCTGCTCTTCACTACGAACAGGTGTTGGAGAAAGCCCAAGGGTCATTGAAGGTGAAGGCGAAGAGGAAGATCAAGCTCTTGGGTTGGCTTAAAACCAGCAGAGGGAATTTCACTACTTACGTATCCCAAGAACTTGAGTTCGAGAGCTTCATAAGGTACGGAAAGAACGAAACTTGCAGCGGGAGTGGGATGGTGGAGCACGAGATTGAATCGGAGAGAGAGGTGCTCGTGAAATCGGAAACTGGTGAGGTAATTTCCAAAAAGACAGCAAAAAGAAAGTACCATGTCACTGTCAGCACTCAGATTCTGCCGGAATTTGATGATCTGAGTGTGCGTCGAACCACGCTGAACATGAGCGTGAAGGAGAAGCATGTTGAGAGAGATGGGTCGAGATATTATCACCTCACTCGAAATTCAGCTGAATTGAGGGAATTGAAAGAGAAGGACCAAGCAGCGACTGGAGGCTCTGTGAAGACAGAGCAAAGGCTGAGTTATAAGGATGAAAGGGGAGGTTGCTACTCCAGGACTGTCGTCGCGGTTGATGGGAAAGTCATCCAGGATGAAACGACCGACGGTTGTGCCACTGCTATGTGAATATATAAAAACCTCTTGGCCCTTTGTGCTCGTTTTTACGCTCTGTAATGTAAAGCAATATCTAAGTGTGTGCTTGAGATGTATAAGAGCTCGATCCACACATGCCGATATAGTCCAACCCGGGGTCCATTGGGTCTCCAACATCATTTGGAGCCCATGGGCACGCATAGTATGAGGTGCGATGGAGCTGTTTGTAATAGTCTGATGTGTGCCTTGTGTTGTATACATAAGCCTTGTGCCAATGTTGGCACTTGTTGCAAATTGAATGTGACAAAGTATGCGTGGTGTGATTTCCACTTAAGCATCAGCCTTTCGTATGCTGCACGTGTGCTCTCTGCAAGTCGTGAACGAAACTAAGCACCAGGAGGAAAAGAAGTACAACAAAAATAAAAACAAAAATTGGAGGCAAAAAAAGAAAAAAGAAAAAAAAAAAGCAAAGAAGATGTGGGCCTGAGAAAGTGGAACGCTCACCGGGAAAGCCCATGCACATAGCAGGCACACACGTTAACCAATCGGCCAAATCGGCCCTTACAATGAGGAAGCCAAGTGAGGCCATGGGAATGGCAATAGGGATTAAAGATCGGAGACTCGCAATCGTTGTCACAAACAAAGTCCCATACTCGAAGGTGGACCCAAAAGGGCACGGTTGGAGCTTTGTGTGCGCGCCTGAAACGTCAGGAAAAATCCTGCAAAAGGAACTGTAGACTTGCTGGGGAAAAATGGTGGGACAACACCACCAAAAACTTGCGAGAGGGCGACACCAATTGGATAGACACTAATGCGCCTGAGGGCCTGTGTCCGTCCAGAATGGTCACACAGGGCTGAGATCTCCTTCCTAAAAGAATAAGAAGTGGATGCAAAATAGAAGACGTCGCCTGAGAGATTCGAACTCTCGCGGGGAAACCCCATGTACTTAGCAGGCACACGCCTTAACCACTCGGCCAAAGCGACGCGTTGTGTTGGCTAACACATAAAAATCTAAATAACTATTTATACCTTTTGGTTGACTGGGCTTGACGCTTACTAGAGATTGTGCAATCTTCTTGGGCTTTTTAAAGAATCAGACTTTGGGTTCGTGTGGGACTATGTTTTCTTCCGAGGCTCTAACCACTATTTTAATTAGTAGTATTGCTAGTTATGATAATCACTTACGTGCGAAACTAATTAAATACAAATGTGGGCGATGTTTTTTATTATAACCAATCAATCAGTAGGATGATTGGTGGAGAATGTGGTCCATTCATCCCTATAGTCACCCGTGGATGGAAAACATGTAAGCGAAGTGCTCTAGACTGGCATCTTTGCTTCTTTTCTTTACTTATTAGTTTCCGTTCATCGAATGTCGATCCTGAACAAGGCATTTATGAAGGCCATGAATGTGAGTAGATAGCCCACTGGGATTCACCTCAGTGGCCACCCTTCCAACATGGAAGGGGGAGGTGAGGAGTTCAAATCCCCACCTTCTCAGGGGGATGGGGTGGGGACGCGTAAGTTTCAGGAGTGGGTTTCGACTCCCACGTCTTGCAAGAGGCAGGGCAAAAATCTAAGAGTGAATGTAGAGTAGGAATAGAGTAAGACTGATAAAAAAAAAAAAACTAGATGTCGAGAAGCGTAACTTGGACAATGAATTTGGTAGTTGATATACAACTTCTATGTGTGATCAAATTTTTCAAAAGAGATGTGTAAAATTGGTTACGATCTAGCCGATTCTTCCAAATACTCCTCCACGTCAGTGCTAGTTTTTAGCATGTCCTAGCGGTTTCCAGACATGAATACGATTGACCGAATGAATGTATCCTTCATTTGATTGACATAATCTGCCTCCATGCAGGGCATTCCAATGCACTAGAACATACCTTTGTAGAACAGGGTTCTTTGATATGACGCTTGCATCTCCAACAATTTTCTCAATAGTCAACCAAAAATAATGACTTCCATATAAAAATTGCATCGAGACGGTCGGGGTAATAAGATTCGTGGTATACTTTTTACTACTTTGAATGACGAATAGATGCATTTGGTAGAAATACATGGTCAACTTTATTTGTTTTCGTATCCAGGAACCGAACAAGGAAGAGTTAATTCAGAAGATCGAATACAATTTTGCAGGACGGTGAGATTCAGATGCCATTTAATTTTGGATCGTAGCTAGCTAAGAAGAATATATGCCATCATGTTGGAAGTTATATTTACGCAAATTAATTGCATCCCTTGCAGCGTTATATGGACTAATATATCATAGAATACGCATTGCATTCTAAGACCATGTATATAATTACTGTATTTATCTAATAATTGAAACTTCATTTTTATTCCGTAGAAATTAAAAAAAAAGATTCATTTATATGACTATGATATGATATATGCATATCTTTGGTATGTATATCACAAATTGATTGTTGTAAACAATCTAGAAATATGAGGTATATTCACCTAACGGCATACATTTGTATACATGTACATTCCATTTTTACTTTAAAAGGAGCATCCTTTTGCAAGTGCGGGGGAAAAGTGCCTGACCGGTCTTAAACATAGTATAATGATGCTAATTTAATCATAAATTTTTTAATTTTGTCAATTCAGTTTTAAAATTTTGCGCGAAATTTCAATGTAATTCAACGTAGTTCTCTAGTCAATTTTCGTTGGAAACTATTGATGTGATGGTGTGTAACGTAGAATGATAAGCGATGACTGGATTGTTAGGCAAAATTCTGAAAGTTGATGTGAATTTTTAAATTAGAAAAACGCAGCGAAACTCCGATAATTCCCCTCGACTGTGTGCACCCAGGTGTGCTTGTTTCTGGTGCAGTTCTTACCCGCCATGCCTCGTGACTTACAATGATAGTCAGCCCGCAAATTCAGGAATGCAAGACAAAAAGTGAGGAGCCTGTGAATTCCTAGGCACTGATGTTATTTGATGTCGGACTCGGACTTTCTTGAATTAGTTATATCTCCCAATTCCGCTGACCCGGTGGGTTACTTTGCTCTGTTTCTCGGTTTTCCTTTGGGTTGCTTCGACCCTCTTTGATTCACGATGAACTATTTGTCTTGGTTTATGGAATCCCAGGAAAAAAAGTACCATTTGAGCAGTTATCAGGCTGGAGGAAATTTTCTGCGACAAGGAAAGTTCGTACACGCATGGACAGAAGGTCCTTTTATCTTTTGCCCAAACGTAAGTTCGAGTTGAACTTGGACATTCTGCCGTGATGCATGGCTAGGGGAATACGTGAAATCTTACAACTTTCTTCTCTTCCTATTAATCAATATACAGAAAAAGGCTTATCTAGTCGTACCTTTAAGATATTCTGGAATGATACTCCCAAATGGGTTTTATTTCTCAAAAGAATACGAAGGTGATATTTAGATGCCATTCCATTTGTATTATAGCTCCTAGCTAAGGAGAATATTGTCACAAAGTCAGAAAGAAATCTTGGTGCGAGTGAATCTCATCTTTTGTAAGGTTTTATGGATCGATATATACGCATTATTGCCAACTTCAACTTGTTTTCAGGCGGTCCTTCTCTTCCCAATATATTTCATCTCGAGTAATGCTACTAGCATGGATATATAAAGTAATATGGCCACGGGATCTCTATCAGTGATATAATTACCTGAAGATTTAGTATTACTATGATAGAATCAAGAAAATCTTGCTATCGAGTTATATCAACTGTTTTATAAATAAGAAAAACTAGATATCCAACTAGGACCATGTATTTAGTTACAATATCTATTTTATAATTGAAATTCCATGCTGTCCAGTGAGAAATTAAAAAAAAAAGAATACTATATTCATTTCTATAAATATAATAAGATACATTCATATGTTTTGTACATATATTATTGATTGACGTAAAAAATTTAGAAATTTAAAGTATTTTCACCGGAGTATAGTAAGGCATACATTTCTATAAGTTTACAATCACTTTTGCTTTAAAGGAGCAATCCCTCCTGCATAAGTTTAGTGAACGTGCCGGAGAAAGAAAAATTACTGAAGATCGCATACACATATATAATAAAAGTACAAGAGAAACTAATTCATAAAAAGTGTCGTAAAGAAACTGAAAATAAACCCTGAATTGCCAGATAAATTCCACAAGGGTCACTAAAGAGTCATGTTTTAATAACGAAGAACTGAACTTTGATTTTAACCAGTAAATGCTTCATATTTCAGTATATCTGTAATTGATCCAATTTAGCCGATCCAAACGCGTTCACATTCTGGGAAATGCTAGAAGAATGCAGCGAAACTCCAAGGAGTTGATCGCGCGGATTACTTTTTGTCCGGGGTCCGTCAATTGATTGATGACCATCTGTCCGAATAGTCCTTTCCGTGTATACCCAGATACGCTTTTGTATCTGGTGCAGTTCTTAACTGGCACAGCGCGTGCCTTGTTCCCAGGAGCTGATGTTAATTGGTGTCTCGGGCTTGGACTTTTTATATATACGACCTCTGCTGACCCCGTCGCTCTCTATGATCGCAAGTCTCCACTTGGGTCATTCTCATTGTTGCAGCATGTTAGGTTATCGAACTTGTCCTGTTTCTCGGTTTTCCTTGGTTTGTTTTCACCTTCTTTGATTCACTATTAAACTATTTGTCATTGTTTATGGAATCCCAGGAACCATTTGAGTAGTTATCTTGTGGGGGAGGTAGAAAGATAGGGGAATGTTCTCTGATAAGGAAAGTTTTGTTCATGCGACTTTTCTCCAAGCGGAAGTTAGAGTTGGACTTGGATACTCTCCAGAGTTGTATAACTAGAGGAACGTTACACTGAGGGAGGTTGCATTTGACCATTTATGGATCTCGCCCTCCTGATATTGAGGCGTCTCTGTCTTTCTTGTATCAATGTTCCTGACATTCGTCGCTTCACCCGAAAAAGAACAAGTTTCGTCATGTTTAATGTCTGTCCGTGCATCGCTCGTTATCTACTGCTCTGGATCTGGCCAACCTCAATCTAACACACAAATGCTATGTATTTGCATGCATATGTATATCGAAGACTGAACAGATTAATTTGTCCATTCATATAGATTCATCTGTCCTATTTACTAGCCTATAAAGTGTTGCTATTCAGAATTGATATATAGAACTGGCTTTCCAAATGTAGACATAACAGCAGACATACCTGATAAATACTTTTCTTGCGCACCCTTCATATGACTAGCTTATAGTTTGAGTGTCTGCATGTTTGCATAGCACATCCGGCATGGTTCCCCAAAGAATAATGCTATCCATAGAAAACGTGGAAGACCTTTATGACTGAATGCGTTCTTCTTAAGATCATGCATATGCTGGATGTCAAGAGGAACCCTCCTTGTCTTTACTAGTGGAAATCTGCTGAACATCCGCTTCAAGGTGGAGCTGACGGAAAATATGCTGGATGGCAAGTAAGTGCAGTATTTTTTCTATGTCTGAAAGTTGCTGGTGAATTTCCGTCCGGTTCTGCGGCATTGACGCAAGAACCAATTTAGCTTGATTCAGCTTTAAACGGTGATGCCACTTCTACTTCAATTAGTAAGAGAAGTAAGTATTAACTAATTATTAACTTTTTGGTTTAATGGGCCTTTACACTTAGTTGGGTATACAATTTTCTTGGCCTTTTTTATTTTCAAAGATGTAGACTCCATTCGTTTTCGAAAAATTTGAAATTGCTAGAAAATGTATTTTAAAAAGTCATTTTCAGGAAAATGACAACATTTTCTAGGGTCATGGCAACACTTGAAATATTTGCTCGCTAAGACAATTTATAACAAACAATAGTGATAAAATTGGCTCGCCGAGATCTGGAGGAGCGATCGAGTTCACCAAGATTTGGGGAGGCTGAGCTTTGCTGAGATTTGGAGGGATTCAGGTGCTTGCGATGGAGGATCAAGCGAAGGCTGATTTTCATGACAGGTAAGCAGGAAGGAAAATGGGTGTCGTAGGAATGCTGGGGGTGACGGAGTTGAGAGGGGCGGTGGATTTGGGAGTCGATTCCGCGGCTGATGAGCTTGCGCTTTAGGTGGGTGTTCCTATAGTTCTTAAAGCGACGAATAGTAAAGGAACGGGGAAGAAGATGAACGGTAACCACAAAATTTTTTTTTTTTAAATAAAAAAAAAGAGAGAAAAAAAAGGAGAAAAGAAAGAAATATAAAAAAACAATTAGAAAATTGAGCTAAACGACATGGGTTCGATTTAGTTTGTTCACGTCAAATCACTGGCCATACCATGTAAGAAGACCGATATCATTTCGATTCAAATTAGTACGTCATATTTACCGGTCATGTCACGTATGATGGCCAGATAATCAGCCATAAGGATTACATTAAAATTTTGTGTAAAGATTCCAAACATGAAACAATCGAAAAGTTGAAGTTTACAATGAAATATGCACAACAAGTAGTTTAGCACCACAATAACATTTTTCCCCATTACAATGCTGCATTAGAACATGTATCTGTGCACTTTGAATGTTGGATTGTTGTACAGCACAGGGAATATTGGTATCCCGCTTGATTGTTCAACAATTTTTGCAGCCGTCAGCGTGAAAAGAGTGGAAGTAGAGAATGCATTTTCTAGTACGACCACTAAGAAAAAGGACAATTTATTGAATCCGCGTGAAAGTTCTCAACACACTACGTCAATGTGACAATTCAATTATATTAGCCAACTGACGTACATTAATGAGCAACAACCGATAACATCAAAATTACTATAAAATTAACCATCGATGGTGGTTATAATTTTTGTTGTACATTAATATGTTAGTCTGTTCGACTTATATGCATGCCGTGAACGAATGAAATTCTCTTCTCTTCCATATTAATCAAAGACTAAAAAGGCTCGTCCAACTGTTCCCTTAACATTTTCTCATATACATATACATGTACATAATATATAGCCATGGGAAGACAATATGGCCATGGGACCTCTGGTAGTTGCATTATACAGAGGACGACACTTATATACATTTATAAGTGTCGTCCTCTGCACATTCATTGAACTTACAATTCACCTAAGTATTAAACGACATACATTTATATACATTTACAATCCGATCTACTTTTAAAGCAGCTCCTTCTAATATAAGTTCAGTGAATGTGCAGGACACAAAATTTACTGGAGACCGTGTATCTACACATAAGTAAAAGTACAACTGGAGAATCTAAATTATAAAAAGTACCATAAAGAAACAGAAAATAAACCATGAATTACTAGATAAATTCCACAAGGGTCACTGAACTATGACGTTTTACTGAAGAATTGAATTTTGATGTTAATTATTACTATAGACGCATCATATTGCAGGATATATCGTAATTGATGCAATTTAGCTAGAACTCGATCGAATTATTTCAGGGGCAAATGCTGGTGCGCCATAGAAAGAGAGCCTAAGTTTTTGATGTTGTAATTGAAAGAGACATGAGAATTGGGGTAAGGGTTGTTGAGAAGATCTTGCACCAGCCAGAACTGACGGAGGGAGATGAACAATGCTCGTCCACTCCACCATTTCGATTCAATCTACCCTTGTTCAAAGTTTCTCGATGATTTCAGTCATGAAACGTGAGAACCCTTGCTCCTCAACGATCCCCCGGCCATCGTGGCTATGTGCATGAATTCAGAGAACATGTTCGTTCAGAAAATGGCGAATCTGTTTCTATTTTATGATGATCTTCGGGTTAGGGCAGGCCGGACGCCGAGTTTTGAATAGCGCTCGTAGTTCCAAGTGCATTCACGTTCCGGGAACGTCAAATGCAGCGAAATTCCGAAGGAAATGATTGCGTCGGAATATTTTTTTTTTCGCTGTCAATACATGGGTTGATTGATTCCCGACTATCTTTTTCATCCGTTTGTCCGCGTGTACGCAGATGTGATTGTATCCTGTGCGGTTCTACTATTAGTTAATATCTACGTCCTATTCGACCGAAAAAACCAAAAATATTATGTCCTCCGCTGACCCAGCCGCCGATCTGTACGATTGCTTATTTACTCGCGTCCTTGTCATTGTTGGGGGCATGATAGGGAGGTGACGGAACTGGTCCCGTTTCTCGGGGCTTCCTTGGTCCTTGGATTCACCATAAACTATTCGTCGTCTTTCTCTATTGGAAACCCACGAATAAAAGAATACCCATTTTGAGTTGAGTCGTCCGGAGGGGTGGGTGGGAGAGGCGGAAAGCTAAGCGAATATGCTCTTACAAGGAAAGGTCGTACAGGCGTGGACAGAATGTCGTTTTGACCTTTTTCTCCAAACGTGATCTCGACGGGGACCTGGACACTCTGCAGTTTTGCCTAACCGGGGGAGTATGATACTGAGGGAGGATTCCGTCTCCCCTTATGTTGAGGCGTGTATTATTTTTCTCTCTTTTTTTAATCATATCCACGTTCATAATATTTATCGCTTTATCCTAAAAAAAGTTCGATTTGTTATGTATAAGTCGTCAGCTTATGCTTTGAATCATGCCATACAATGAACGAGTTGATTTGTCCATTCTTTTGCTCCCCCATATGACTAATTTATGATTTGGATCTTTGCAAGTTCACGAATCGCATGTGGCATGAGTTCCCAAAAAATTGTGCTATCCACAGATAAAGTGGAAAATTATTTTGACCTATTTAAATGATTATGGGCTATGACAGGTCTACAAACAAATCGTGAAATAATATCTCCTTCACATTGTCAACTAAAAAAAAAAAAAAAAAAAAAATCTGAAAACTTTACGAGATTTAATTTTTACCACATTGAGGATTAGTTCAACAGAAGGCTCATCTAGATGTACCTTTATGATTTTCTCAAATAATATTTCCAAGAATGCGACATACATAGTTTCTTAAAATTTGACGGTGCGGTTTGGAGGTCATTTCATTTGTGTCGTGGCTGGCTAAGGAGAATAATGCAATCATGCGGACAGAATTATAATGTAAATTAATTGCGTCCCGTGTAGCTTTATATGAATCAAGGTATGTGAATACGACATGCATTTTTATACGTGTAGGATCCGATTTACTTTAGAAGGAGCATCCTTTCATAATTTCAATTATCCGTCGGAGATCGCGTATGTATACATATGTTAAAACTAAAAGAACCGCAGAGAATCTAATCCATAAAAAAGCATATCATACAGAAATTGAAAATAAACCATGGATTACCAGATAAATTCCACAAGGGTGACTAAACAGTCCTGTTTTCGTAATGGAGGAGGGAACTTCGACTTCGATTACTAAATGCATCATATTTCAGTATTTTCGTAATCGATGCAAATTAGCTGGAAGTCGGAGAAATTTCAGGGGCAAATGCTGGTCTGGGATGGCACGTTGTGTGAACTTTCGGTTGGGAAGCAATGTTGGAATGAAAAATCGTTCCTAAAGAACTTCGTAGTCGTATGCACTTGCCGGGCAATCAAACATGAGAGGATGTTTCTCGTTGATTTCAGTCATGAAGCGTGTCGGGACTATGTAAATGAGTTTGGAAAACTGGTTCGGGTTTTATTTTTATGAAGATCTTCTGGGTACGGCAGGGCAGACGTCCGAGGCAGAATTGCATATTCAGCGGATCCAAATGCATTGACATTTTGGGGGAAATGCTAGAATATTGCAGCCAAACGCCGAGAGAGGTTCGTCAATCGATTCATTCATGACCACTTTTTTTTATTCTGAAATGCGATGGTATCTGGTGCAGTTCTTACCTAGCGCACCTTTGCACACCGACAGCGCCCAAAAACCGAGTGGTCCTGGACCGCCGCGTAGGCCGTAGTCCACTTCGCTCGCTGATCGTCCTGTCTCTAAGTTAAGCCCCACTTTTCGTATTCTTTTCCCTCCTCCGTTACCTCCTTCTCCCTCTCCCCCTCTTTCACCCCCTCTCTTTCCTTCGGTTACTTCTTTTTGCTTCTGCAACGCGCCATAAAGCTGGTAATGCCTGCACTCCAGTATCAAGCTCCGCAAACAAGATGTGCACAGCAAGATAGACCGAAATTACAGGGAAAATTCATAAGCAAAATCCCCTGAGCTTTTACAGTTCATTAGGAATCAAAGTTAAGTCGAAATTAAAGCTGAATTAAATTCCTTTCCCAGTCCTCCGTTCCCTCTGCAGCAAATCTCGAGATCATTGAACCAATGGAACAGAGAGAGAGGGCATCGGAGGAGAGAAAAATTCCACTTGAACACGTGGCAACCAATCAATGGAGTGGCCTGTGGCCTATGCGGCAGTTCAGGACCACCCGATGTTTTCTTGGCCTCGTTATTTACGATGACCTTCGGCCGCTGGGAGATCTTTTCTGAATAGTAACGTTTCTTCATGCTTGGATAGAGGTCTTTTGAACTTTTCAACAAGCGTGAGTCGCTCCTTAAACCAGGGACTTGGACTCGAAACATTATGCGGTGTTGTATATCTAGGGAAATATGATACCGAGGGAGGTTGCATTGCTGTAACCATGTAAGGAATCACATCCCCCGAGGCGGTTAAATGTAATAATGTGGAATATTAAGTTGAGGAATTTGTGCGTATTTCACTATATCATAATAAAGGGTATCAACTTATTTACAGGATTTATAATAGACCATCAAAGATAACATATATCAATCAAGATTGTGTGATGAATATGCATAATCAAAGGAGCCATCACACGATCTTGAAAGATACACAAAATCTATAAAAATATTCTAATTATCTTTAATAAAGGGAAATATCCTAGAGAATTATACTAAGGGCATATTTGGTAACGATTATGTTCCCAGGAATAGATTCTAAGCATTTTAAACCGTTTGATAACTATCCAAAATTTCTGATTCTGGAATAAAATTGCGTTTGGTATTGATTCTGTTCCAAATTAATTTCTTTTAATTTTTAAACAATTTTTATAATTTTTTCCTTTTTTTTTTTTCTTTTCTTTTTTTTTTTCTCCTCTTCTTCTTCTTCTTCTTCTTCTTCTTCTTCTTCTTCGGGCCCGTTTGGATCGCCGATCGGCCAAATGAGGGCCGATGACCTTACTGGAGCGTCGCTGGCCCTCGTCGGCCGAGCCTCACTGATGGCCAGGTCAGCCTTGCCAGGGTTGGGCGAGGCCCACCTAGCCACCGGTGGGGCTGCGCGTCGTGAGGCTTGCCCAGCTGCACATCGCGAAGCTTGTCCAACCTCGCCGGTGGCCGGGCGAGCCTCGCCGGGGTTGGGTGAGCCTCGCCGGGCCGGGCGGGTCTCCCGGCCTCGGCGAGGCTCGGCCTTGCCAAATTTGGGGAGGTCGAGCCTTGCCGGTGGCTAGGCTTGCCTCTGGCGAGCTCGTTGGACCTCACCTTGGCCTGGCGAGCTCGTTGGACCGGTTGCCGGCAACTGGCGGTAGCGGCGGACGGTGGCGGACAACAACCACGCGATTGAAGAAGAAGAAAAGAGAAGAAAATAGTTGATTTTGATTCTTTTTTCTGATTCTGGAACAAGAATCACATTTTTTTTTTGTTATTCTTGATTCTACTCCCAATCTGTTTCCATAAACAAAATTTTTACCAAATGCGATTCTGTTCCCAAACTGATCCCGGGAACAAAAAATAAAAATTTGGCCATGTTTGGATTGTTACCAAACATGGCCTAATACTCAAGCTAATTGATAAAAGTGAAAGTTAGAAAATGCCTAGACTATAGACTTTAGAATTGGGTTGGTTTGAGTCAGTTCTTGGATATGAGCAAAGGTAAAATAGCAAGCGATTGATATGGCTAGCTTTGCTAACCAACATAGTAACTTGATAGACACGTCCAATGTGGTTGGGGTTGTAATAGCAAGCAGCCGATGCAACTAGCTTCGCTTTCAAAATAGTTACTAAATGACACGACCAATGCGGCCGATGTTGTAATGTCCAATTCGAGAATCGGATGGAAATAGCAAGCGGCTAATGTGGCTGACTTTGTTGATAAAATAGTAACTTGGCTTGCTTAGATAACAGGGCTTTGAAGATGACATTAGTTATCGGACGAGATGAACAATGTTAAAATCAATTGGATGATAATAAGACTTATTGAAAAAGAAATGACGAGAAGCAATATTAGTTCTAGAAATGCACTTGGGTGTGCACTCACACCCGGTGCATCTCAGGATTTGATACCAAGTTAAATGTAATTATATGGAATAGTAAATTGAGCAATTTGTACGTATTTTAATATATCATAATAAAGAGTACCAGTTAATTTATAGGTTTTATGAGAGATTGTCAAAATATGTGTAATGAAATGAGATTTCGCACAATCTTGAGAGATAGAGAAAATCAACAGATATATTCAATTGATCTCTAGAATGTCCTATTTCTTTCTCATATTAATATTCCCGACGTTTGTTGCTTCACCCAAAAAGGAACCAAGTGTTGTTGTGCTTTATTTTGCCCATGCATACTTGTTAGCTCATGCTCTGAATCTAGCTAAACTTAGTCTGACGCGCTCGCAACTCTATGCATATGTATAACAAACCATAAATATGTTTGCTTGTCCATTCATATATATATATATGTCCACCTGTCTTAAATACTTCTCTACGGAATGTTGCTATTTACAAATGATAAATAGACCGAAGCATTTCAATTAGAGACAAAACAATGCAGCCTTTATTCATAAATACGTGATAAATAATCTTCTTGAGCTAGTTAATTCGCTCATAATTTGGGTCTCAACATCTTCACATACTGGATACAGCGTTAGTCCCCACACAATTGACTTATTGATAGAGAAAGTGGGAAGTCCCTTTCGACTGAGGGAGGTTCCAACTGTCATCAAGCTGGGGGTTGTGTATATAATGACTCAGTTCTTGCATGTCTCCTCAGAGCCTCTTTATCATCTCTCGTTCTTGTGAGGTGTGGACTTCAGTACACCCCGCAAGAGTTTCCTTGCTACGGAGGTCCATCCTAAACTCCTTGATTTTTTTTTTTGTGCTCGCTTGCTTTCTTTCCTGTCGCTCAACAACTGGTCACCTACTTAGACGCCAGAATGTCTTATTTCTACCCCTTTCATTGTTTTCGTGGACTAACTTTTCTGAAGATTTTAGCGTTTTAATTGTTTCCTTCTCATCCAGATCTGGAGCTTGCTACACCCTGCAAATATCGAACACTAGAAACTGAGCACTTGATCACGGTGCATCAGGAGCAACATTGTACTGGGTGGCAGCAACCTGGTTAAATTATTACATTTAGAACTTTGGCAGATTAAAACTCAAGTTCATTTTCCTCAGAATATCATGGCCAGGCAATCTGATGTTCACGTTGCTGACAATATCATTGAGGACAGTGATCGAAATACCCCAGAGGCCATGCCTGAAGGCACTGATCAACATGATCCTGTGGTTATCATAAAGGAAAATGATGAGCATCCATTGAGAAGCAAGTGGAGCATTCCAATCTTTATCTTCTCCAGAGATTTAAGGTAAGGCTACTCTGGCTGCATCTTTGAACAGCTAAGACTAAGGCTAGCTATGATTTCTCATTTACACTCCCGAATAATGCTTAGTGCAAGACTTTAATTAGCGTTGGCAGGATATCATCTTTCACAATACTAATCATCAATCATCTCGGATATTCATTCATGTAATATGCTTACATGGTGCAAGTTAAATGAAGTCCAGGCAGAAATGAATTGGCTTGCCAACTAGCTCATTTCTATGATGTCAAGCGTTTCGCCCATTAGTGATGTCTGTCACGGGAGCTTAATGTTCAAGTCATGTTATGACACGAATAAGTTGGATGAAACGTACCTCAGCTGTCTTCTTTAAAGCTAAACAATGGTCTCAAATTGGATTGCAGGCGTGTATTCAAAAGGGATGAACTTGGTCGAGAGATATGGGAGATTGCTTTTCCTGCTGCCTTGGCTTTGGCAGCTGACCCAATCGCTTCCTTAATTGATACTGCATTCATCGGTCGTCTAGGTATGATGATCAAGTCTAAGCTTTTCCACGTGAAGTCTAGGCAGGTTGCTACTGTGATTTCTTGGACCGCACAATGAACTCTATAGCATGTCATGGTTTTTTTTTTTTAATCATATTCACAGTTATTATAAAACGCCAAGAGCATGAAAGTTTAAGCTGGTAGGAGATCCAGGTTTCTACTGTTCAAGATCTTGATTCTGGGTCTTTGTTCCTATGTTCAAACATCATTTGACTGATTAGTTGAGTTGTTAATAGGGTTTTGCAATTGGAGTATTTCTTATGACAACTTTAATTGTCACGTTCAATAACATGCAAAAGCTTTTGGTACAACAAGAGATTTCAGGGTTTTGTGTGGCTGAGCTCCCCTTGAGCCTGTCTTGCCTTCCGAATGAGGAGCATTTGGCGAATAGACTGCTGATTTTGTTGATTTATTTCCACTGGTACCCACCATTATTGGATGGGTTCAAAATAACAATAAACATGAGGACTTAGCTCATCTTATGACGACGATTTTAGAAACACAAGTTCCAATCTACGCATTACAATGACTATACTTGCCTCTAGGCTTCAAGAGGTATGATAACTAGATGAACGCTATGCTAACTTTGTCATGTGCAGGTCCAGTGGAGATTGCGGCTGTAGGAGTCTCTATTGCTATATTTAATCAAGCTTCAAAGGTTGCCATATTCCCACTGGTCAGTATAACAACTTCATTTGTTGCCGAAGAAGAAACTATTGGAAAAACATGTGCCAGCATAGAAGAAGATGAAAACCCTAGGACATGCTCAACTAAGAACATAGAAAAGAAAGAGTCAATGCCTGATGATGAAATGCTTGAGAATTTGGAAAGGGGTTCCACCAACAACCGTGAAGTGAAAGATTTAGTTCTAGAAGAAGGTACTTTATCTTTGAAAATGTATTGCCAGACTCATTTCACTAACTAAGCCAATCACCTTTCAAGCATCTATGTTTATATAGGACCTCAGGTAGAATAAAAATGAGATCCATATGTTAG
The DNA here is from genome assembly GCF_016545825.1 of Eucalyptus grandis. NCBI lineage: Eukaryota > Viridiplantae > Streptophyta > Magnoliopsida > Myrtales > Myrtaceae > Eucalyptus > Eucalyptus grandis. The sequence continues at coordinate 59,924,695 of NC_052618.1, read as the reverse complement.
ACACTGAAGTGAGCTTGGCACCATGCCCTAAATCAAAAGCTGAAAGAGTCTATCCAAAATCTTTTTCCCCTTTTTTCTTTTAGATTTTTGAATTGAAGTAAAAGCTTACATCCCCCCTCCCCCCACAAGCAAGTACTCTACAACAAATATATATCTTGGTAATTTTAATCCATGGATGTTGTTCCTGAAAATGTTAGTACTATCACCTAGAGGGGGGGGTGAACATTGACAAATAAATGCGGAATAAAATAAGTTGTGAGCAAAATCTGAAAAAGGATTAAAATCTTATTAAACAAGCCACCGGACTTTTGGTAGATGTTCAAAATCTGTTACGCGATGGAATAGACTTTTGAAATATCTGTAAGTATGCACTGAATTAAATAAGAAGAGTTAAGGCAAAAAAATATTACTCATGAAATTTATAGTGGTTTGGCTTAGATCAAGCTTACGTTTACTTTTTCACACTAAAAGTCTTCTGGATGGATTCCACTATATGATCAATAATAAATTACAGCTTTGAGTGCAAACACTTAGTGATATATCACATTATCTCACTAAGTCACTATTTTGGTATTTCTCTCATGATCACAAACGTTTAAGCTCACAAAAAACAAGTGTATGATCAAAGTTTGCTCAGACTTTGGAATTTTAGATTCTACGCTTTGTCTCTTACTTGCTCTTCAGTCCTTGGTCTTCTTAAATACTCATTCACTTCCAAACTAGCCATTGGACAGTATCTAGAGGATTGTCTTCTAATCTACCCGTTGGACAGATCTGTATCAAGAAGATTTAATAGCCGTTGAGTGATAGAAGCATAATCCTAAGTTGATTATAATCGTCCACACAAACAAAATCTTGGTTTCTATAAGTAGAGCTTCTTCATTTAAAAAGTTCTTGTCTTTAAGATCCAATTGTCAATAAATTAGATTGTATCAATCAAATCCATCTTAATATAGCTACAAAATCATATCACTAGCCGTTATATGTCCGAGGCTTATGTTACATTTTATCAAGTTGTCTCATTATGTACGTGCTTTGTTATGAATTTTCATGTTCTTGACATGTCTCATTCTGGATTGTTGGTATGTAAAGTCTCTTGTTTTGTCTATATGTAAAGTTGTAAAGTTTAAGAGTATTCTGTCTAAAGTAAAATCTGAGTGTCTTCAGTCTGAAGTAGACTTTACAATTTGTACGTAAGTCTGAACATATTCTGCTTCTGAACATATCTAGCCCAAAGGTCTTAACACAGTCTAAATAAGTTCAGCTTCAACATAGAGTCTATCTTCTGGTTCTTTTAAGTATAGATTTTGACGATATTCTTTACACGTTCTATCATTTGCATAGTCTGTTACTTAGCTATTAAACACGTTAGTAGCTTTTGATTTGTTTTGTCATCTTCAAAACATCATAAGAAATTTTCCTAACAGTTTCCATCTCATGTTGTTAGTTTCATTAATTCACCGAAAAACTTGCTGAGATGTTAGGTTTCTAATGATTACACTTTTGGTGACCAGATTTTTCTGCAACTTCATGTAAGTGCGCTCCAATATTCAGTAGCAAACCAAAAAAAGCCAAGTTGAGCAAGGAAAGGTGACATATCCCTTCCGCATCTACCGCACTAATACTTGGCGCGATCCTTGGTCTCTTACAAGCATTGTTTCTGATATTTGGTGCTAAACCCCTCTTGGCTTTTATGGGTGTAAAATCTGTAAGTCTTTTGATTATGTCTTTTGTTGAACTTTTTTAACTGCTAAAATTCTTCTTACTTTTATACAAGCAAAGTTTTATCTGTTTATTACAATTGACATCCAAAAGGTGCACGATACCTTCCACAAGTTCCAGTTCTTAAGGTGGCTCCATGAGGGGAAGTCATACATTTATATTTGAACCTCGATACCAGGAAACCCCTTCCGGCCCTATGTACAGGCAACAAAACACACCAAGCTATAGTAATCTCAAACTCTCTTGTAGTGCTCGTCATAGTTTGTCTCCTCACATAGACATATAAGATGAAACATAAGTAGATTACACCAGCTAATCCTTTTCCTTTTCTACTATTAGATTAGTAGTAACAACATTATAGACACTTGGTCTCGCTATTTTCATTTTCCCCTTTCTACATGATCAATTGCATTTTGAGTGACATTCAGTCGGAGAATCTAGTGTTATACATTTGAGGTCACTAAATAAGCTAGTAATGACTTGCATTGCACTGACATGATTTTAACTTATAGCATCTGTTGCTTTTTTGGACAGGATTCTCCCATGATGACCCCTGCTAGAAAGTACTTGACGTTAAGATCATTGGGGGCTCCTGCTGTTCTTCTTTCTTTGGCAATGCAAGGCGTGTTTCGTGGCTTCAAGGATACAAAAACTCCTCTCTATGCCACTGGTATGGCGGATTAATATCCCATTCTTTCTCAAAACTTTTGTTTCCAATTATTGTGTCAAAATGGTAAATCTGCATTTAACTGTTTTCATTAATGTTAGACTACATTTTATATTATTAAAAACCTAAATTACGGAGAAATGGGCTCACAATGTATACAAAACATATTTTTCTTAGTATTTCACGTTGTGTGTAAATCAAGTCTTACACATGAAATTTACATCATCTAGATGACCGGAGGCATGATCACAAGAACAGGAGATAGGCAGAACTACAACAGACAGCAAGTTAGAATTTGAAATCTATTCTTTGATGCCGGGTTCGACAAACGTTTCTTCCTCAAAAGACCAGTTAGAAAACGGGTCTATAGTGTATATATAGCACGTATCTTAACAATTATCACTATAATTTTAAGTTTAATATCAAATGTGGAAACAAATTTGATATGTCCAACATAGACCTAAATATGTTTGTGATGAAAGTGCCTGAGGCAATGAGAAATCACCTATGGAAAAATGAGACGGAAGAAAACAATGATTGTACATCAATTAGAGCTATTCTATTGAATCTTCAAAGAATCAGATTTTTCAATTTGTTTAAAGTCTAAGCTGCAGGAGGAGGGCTTTTCTGGACAAAATTGCCAACCGATAGTCATCATATCATACATAATGCACTATTACGGAGTCCTAGAATCCTATAACTTGTTTGTGGTAAAGTTAACAATTCCACTCACAGTGAGTTATTTTATATTTGCCTATTTCTCTAACAGTTCATTGACTGGATTATAGTATGAATGCACTATTACGGAGTCCTAGAATCCTATAACTTGTTTATGGTAAAGTTAACAATTCCACTCGCAGTGAGTTATTTTATATTTGCCTATTTCTCTAATAGTTCATTGACTGGATTATAGTATGATATGTCTTGTTAAAACGTATAGTTCTCATCCCAAATGAAATTGTTGCAAGTTCATTTTCTAATTAACTTCAGTGGTGGGAATAAAAAAATATTAAGTGTTTTGAGTTAGGAAATAAAATACAATAGGAGGGTCTAGAGATATTCCATCTTGCATTTTACAAAGTTATCATTTTGTACGGTATACTGATGCTTCATGGTTACAGAGAAGTTAGTGGTTTTTGTGGCTTGGCAAACTGGAACTATGTTTATTTTCGGTAGTTAGTTGATTGTTAATTTGACCGGTATTAATAACAGTTGCAGGAGATCTCACAAATATTGTCTTAGATCCAATACTTATCTTTGCATGCCATTTGGGAGTCAGTGGTGCTGCAATTGCACATGTTCTTTCTCAGTAAGTGGTGTCATCCACCCCTAATTTTCATCAGTTCCTTACTTATGTCTCCAAAAGTTACATTATTTCGTATGTTCATATATGTGTCATAATGTCTTAAAAATTTGACAATGACTATATTCCCTATTTTTATAAATTATCTTGTGATTCTGCCAGGTACTTAATATCTCTTATTCTGCTATTGAGGCTGATGAAACAAGTTAATCTCTTACCTCCGAGTCGTAAAGATTTACAATTTCGCCGGTTCTTAAAGAATGGTCAGTAAATATTCCTACGTAAGCAAATGTGCATAGATACATGTATTAACTAACCAACTTTATCACTTTATCTTCCTTCTTCCTTCGACAAAGGGAGCAGAGTTGCCCTTCAGGTTCTACCTTTATCTAATATGAATACTGATAATTTATTTGCTCATAGTTTTATAGCCATGTGCTCCCCCAGTGTTACATTATTGAAAAGGCTGCCACAACAAGAAATTCAATTGTCATTTCTGTTTATATTGCTACATGTTCTTTTCTGAATTTTGAGAATATAACTAATTCTAGGAATGCTTGTGTTCATTCACAGGATTTCTTTTGTTGGCAAGGGTGATAGCTGCCACAATTTGTGTTACCCTTGCTGCCTCAATGGCTGCACGACTGGGTTCAATTCCTATGGCTGCATTTCAAGTATGCTTACAGGTTTGGATGACATCATCACTTCTGGCTGATGGTTTGGCTGTTGCTGGACAGGTAAAACTGCTTCCTTGAATACTTTCCTAGAAATGAGGAGTACTTCCTCAGTGTGTGATGCCCTCACAAGATCTCTAAGTGAAGCAAAACTACACGCATGAGGCAATTAGCTTCTTGAACAACAAGAATGAGATTTGTTAGGAGTGTTGTTTGCTTTCTTGAAAAACGGTAGTCCCACGTCTAGATTTCTTTTGGTTATCTCCCTTCTATACTTTTTAGTTTGGTATCCAGTTGAAAACTTGCTTTAAATGTTCATTATCCACTTGAGCATATTAGAAGATCTCAAATAGACAACATATTGGAGCTTGGTATCTAAGACCAAAAGGAGATGAGGAATACGTCAGAGATGCCAATCCTGGATTGAACTTGTGAACAAGAGTTATTTTTCAATGTTAGCATAACATAGTCTAAGGATTTGCCACCAGCTTCTTTAAACCGCCTAGTTATCAGCAAAATGCAAAAAGAAGTACGATCCATTGCATTAGCACGTAGTTATCATTTGAGATTTTTGATACCTTTGATTGGAAAGGGTCTTAACTTAGAGGAAACTACTTCATTCATAAATATTAGAACACTCGAACTTCTTGGCCATGATTTTCATGATGTTTGATTTTAGTAACTAAAGGATATGTTCCTTTGAAAGTTTTCTTCTTCGCTGTAAAGATTATGCTATAACCTCATCATATATGTCACTAACTATACCATCATCATTTATCTTACACCACCTGTCGTTAGGCCTATATCGATCATTATAGTTCTTTTTAATGTTATAATGTGCAACGTTGATAGTGATTATTGACTAAGTTGTCCCTTCTTTACAAATAGGCAATTTTAGCAAGTGCATTTGCAGAGAAAGATTATGACAAGGCAACTGCGGCTGGAGTTAGAGTATTGCAGGTATTTATCTTGATGAGTCATAATGACATTTTGAACCACCTGATATCGTAAATTGGGGATTCCTGAGAGTAAAGAGAAAAAAGGAAAGATCGAATTAGAAGTAGTATTCGAGCATGAATCGTGCACAAATATTCAACTTAGTACAAAGAAGCATCATACCCATTTAATATTCTTTTGTTGTATTATCTCTAAATACACCACATGAGACAAAGCGGTGCAGTACACTAAGATTCTTTTTAAGATAAAACCAACATCATATTTTAGGGAATGATGTTTCCCTTACGCCCATAGAGATCATATGCCGGGACACATGCTCACATATGGTGCGTGCGTGCTTTTGCATGTGACCACACACACATATGCACGCACTTGGATCCGAAAATGTACCGAGTATGAACTCTAGTGTGGCTGCCACCCCTATCAACATGGTTTCAGATATAGGCCAATGTCAAATATATTATCCTGTTTTTCTCTTGAAAATTTGCTCATCTTCAGACATAGTGGATAGTGGACATAAATGTTTAGATCATTAGCAAAGGGCCGTGCTTTTCACCCATGCAGTGTTGTAGCTAAAACTTGCCGATTGCTAGCTAGGCAATCTAATTTCAGAACTATTTCAATCATGCAGATGGGATTTGTTCAAGGCATGGGGCTTGCTGTGCTTGTTGGTGTTGGCCTAAGATTCGGATCTGGAGTATTCTCAAAAAATATCAATGTCCAGCATCTAATTTTTGTGGGCATTCCAGTATGTTCTCTCAACTAGCTCAATATCTAATGATACAAGTTTTCTTGGAGAAATTGAGTAAATCATCTTCATGTGTATAATAGTTTATTACAGCTACACAACCCATCAATTGTTTGGCTTTTGTCCTCGATGGCGTCAATTTTGGAGCATCGGATTTTGCCTACTCTGCATATTCCATGGCAAGCCCCTAAATCTTTGCTACCAAGACCTTCATTTATTTAGTTCTCATGAGTTCTAAATATGTTGATTGTTCTCTAATGAGTTTTTGTATGCAGGTTACAGTCTCCCTAATTAGCATTGCTTCATTATTCCTTCTCTCCAAGAGTAACGGTTATGTCGGAATATGGGTGGTTCTCACTATATATATGGCTCTTCGGGCTCTAGTTGGTCTTTGGAGGTATGCTTTCCTACTTTTTTTAAATCTTCCAGATGAAGTCTTTCATTTCTATCTCATGACAAGAATTTGCACTTTAATTAACCATTATGCCTTATATTTGTTACGGAGAAGTTTGATGAAGCACTAAGTTAAGCACCTTACTATTTAGAATCAATTTATCAATTGCAAGCAAAAAGTTAATTTCTAGTATTCATTAGGAGTAGTAATGAGTAGAAATGCCCTGTTTTGAATAATGTTCATGAGGATGTGATGGTACAATTTTGCTTTGATTGATGTGGTTTTGCAGAATGGGAAGTGGGACTGGACCTTGGCGCTTTCTCAAGAAATGACTTCTTCCATAATGTTTATGATTATGAACTTATCTTAAGGCTGTAATTGATCGCTCGGATTTCTAGCTAAGATAGAATTAAATATGATATGATATGAAATTCAGGGATTTTCCTATATCTTATCCATTGTTTTGCGACTTGAAGTAATGAAGTTGGATATATTCACGTCATATCTAGTACATTGTTTGATATAAACAGCATATCGATATAAATGAATCTAAAATTTTCGCAAACGGAGACTGTAAGAATCTTTTCCGACACTCTTGCTTATTTCATTTTCATTTGCTCATTTTTATTATGTTTTCCTCATTTTTATTTTCCTTTTCCCCTTCCATCATTCTCTACTAAAATTTTATTAAAATATAAAGTATAATAATATACCTAAAATATCTAATAAATATAAATACAATATATATTAATATATTAATATATTAAATTTATATTATAAGATAGAAATAAATCCAAATATATAAATAAACATAGGATTAAATTTTTTTATTTATATGTTATTTGGAATTTTTTATATTAGAATTCAAATATTATTTATATTCAAATATTATTATAATTTTATTAATTTTAGAAGTTCATTATTGGATAAAAAATAACTTCTATATTATGGATATTAGAAAACATATCCACCTTTATCACACCTCCCTTATTGGATAATTTTATCCGGGTTATATTCCTCTTATATCATACTTTATCCTTTCTTGAGTAAATGCCAAATACAATATATGATAAATTTTATCCTATTATGAATTTTATCATGACTATCATACATAGCCTAAAACTCTTCTTAACTAGTTCATACCATTTCTGCAACTCGTGTATATATATCAGCATAGAGGCCATACATCTCTTACGTTACACTACTTCCTTCTTACCTGGGGGTTCTCTTGGTTTACTTGCTTAATAATTGTGTATGCATAATGCGTCTTTGTTGTCCATGATGAAGCATGGGCTTTTTAGACCATTTAGAAGTTTTCACTGAACGTAGGTTGTTTTCCTAGTGCATGCGTTCTACTCATTGGCACGGTAAAAGTATACTAAAAGTGCCAAAAGTTGTGTACTACGCTCACTTCGGTGCCAAAAGTTTTTGTTAGATCACTTAAGTGCCAAATTAGAGAAAAAAAAAAAACATTCACTTTGGTGCCACTGGTGAGAGAACCCGGCCAAATTAGTTACATGGCTTTTATATTTTTAAAAAAAAAAAGTTGATGTGCCTTTTAAAATGACATCTCTTTAAGAAACGACGTCGTTTTGTCGTCATATGCGGACCGCCTCACAAAAACGATGCCATATAACTCATATGGGGACTACAATTAGGGTTCTTTGTCCAATCCTCGCCCAATGCCGACCATAGCTCGTTCGGCCATCGTTGCTCGCTTGCTGTCGCTCGCCCACTGTCGTAATTGCTCAACCAAGTGAGCAAGGAGAGGCTAAGGTTGTTGCTCGAGCAAGAAGCGGCGACAAGAATTAAAGGCGAGGGTGGAGGAGGAGGAGGAGGAAGAAGGGGGGTCGAAGGTGGAGAGAGTGAAGACGAGGAGGGTGAGGGAGACGAGGAGGACGTAGATGGAGATGGTGGATTGGGCTCTGCTCAAGGAGCAGTTGAAGTGGGTCCTTCTAAAGGGGGAAGGAGAAGGAGGAGGAGGACACGAACTTGGGCTTGTCAACAATGTCAGATGAATTGGAGGCAAAGTTGTTGTGCTGGTGCTGGTGCCGATGTCGCTACTAGTGCCACTATTGGTGCAGGTGCTGGTGTTGTTATTCGAGGAAGAAGATAAGGAGGAAGCCCATGCTCTCTTTCTCTCTCTCTCTCTCTCTCTCAATTTGGGGATTTAGGGTTCTTACTTGGGGGAAAGACGCTAAACGGCGTCGTTTTGTTTTTTGGATGTTGACTGTACTCTCCAGTGAGCCATTTCAGCTTCAAAAATTAATAAAAAAGTATCACGTTGGATTTCCGGTCAATTAGATCGGCGTTAGCACTAAAATGATCGTTTTTCAAATTTTTTGACACTTAAGTGATCCAACATAAACTTTTGGCAACAAAGTGAACGTCGTATACAACTTTTGGCACTTTTAATATACTTATCCCCCTTGGTGCTTTAGTAAAAATTGAAGATAGAAAAAGGCCGACGTACCTTGAACATGGATGCTCCCTATTCAAGTCCAGATAGTTTGACACCTCAAATCTGCTCAATTAAAAACTCACCAAGCCAAGAATCATGTTAGATATCGACAATGTAAAATTTAGACTTGTCACGACCTCAAATTTCCTCCTATAATGAGACTCATCCATGAGTTGAATCGAATAAATAGCACAACATCATTAAGTGCACACACATGATATAAAAGTGCAGAGACGTTTCTTCTTCACAGAAACTTGGAATCTCGATGCTTTATAAACTCTCTCTGATGGTGTGATCAATTCTCCTGCAAGTATTTTACTCCTAGTCAACTTCCTAGTCGCAAAAGATCAACTCATTTGTGCGTGTACCCAAATTCCAATATGCGGGAAAAGTGCCAAAAAAAGTCCTAAACCTTTTCTATTTGTGTCAATTTAGTCATAAATCTTTTTTTTTTGTACCAATTAAGTCATAAACCTTTTTACATTGTACCAATTTAGTAAGGGTAAGCATGGTCTGGGTTGAGCCGATCTGCCCCCTAACCCTAGGACCAACCCGCACAGTGTTGGTCCTTAATTTTTGGGACCGAGGAACGACCCTATTGAGCTTGGACCGAGGAATGGACCAACCCAATGGGTTCGGTCCCGTTCCAAGGTCAATCTGGGACCAATCGATTATTTTTTATTTTATTTTTTGTACTCCTTAAAAAAAGATTAAGAATTGAATTGATCTATTTGGTTCAGTCCAGTTTTAGGGTCAATTCAAGACCAACCAATAATTTTTTATTTCATTTTTTATACTTTTTAAAAAAGTGATTGAGGATCGAACTAACACAATGAGTTCGGTCCAGTTTTAGGGTCAACCTAGGACCAACAAATAATTTTTTATTTCATTTTTTATACTCCTTAAAAAGGCAACTGAGGACCATACCGACCCAATGGGTTCGATAATGAGCAAGGTCAGCTAAGAAAGGCAAGTAGTGAGGGTCAAGTGGGGTGAGCATCGAACAGAATAAGCATCAAATGTCGAGCGGGAAGCAACAAGCCAAGCGAGCATCAAACAACAAGCAGCACGAGTGACCCAAAGTGAGTGAGGTGAGTGTCAAGTGGTGAGCGGAGAAGTTGTTTCTTTTTATTTTGGCAAATTAAAAACTAAGATGACAAATAAGACAAAAGAGAACGAATACTATAGGATTATGCATTTTTGGACGCCGTGAGGACTCCTCACAAAAACATTTTCCTCTTTCATAAATTATGACTATTGACGCTGTAAAAAATATTAAAAATCTAAATTATTAAAGAACAATGTAAAATTACTTTAACTCCTCACTAAAGAACTATTTAATATTGTTGACGCCGTTTATTTTAATATTTTCTCTATATAAAAAAATTACAAGTAATATATTAGATATATAGTCAGGGTTTGTTGAACCGACCCGGAACTCTTAGGACTGAGGACCAACCCGCACAGTGCTGATCTAGAAATTCTAGGACCAAGGACCGACCAAATCTCCCTGGGTACCGAACCAGGACCGGCAAGGTTGAATCGATCTAGAGTCGGTCCATGGTTGACCCCTGGACCGATACTCACACCTACAATTCAATCATTTCCGGTCAATTTTGACCGGATTGTGTTGGATCGGACGCCGACGGCTAACATGGCATTATCGGTGCTGATGTAGACAATTTTTAATAGTATTTTAATATTTTTTTCTTTTTCTTTTTTTTTTTTCTTCTCTTCTTCTTCCTCCAGCCGATCGTCGAGGTCCGGCGACCGACCAAAGGTGACGGTCGACAAGGTCGACCTTGACCTCACCGGCCACCTTGCCAGTGGCCGCGAGTGTGGCCCTGCACTGGGCGGCGAGGCTCGACCTCGCCGGATCCGACAAGGGCGAGCCTCGCTCATGGCCGGCGAGGCTCAACCTCACCAGATCCAACAAGTGCAAGCCTTGCCCACCCGGCGCGAGGCCTCCCTCGAGGCCCGGGCAACGAGGCTCGCCCTCGCCGAATCTAGCGAGGGTCAACCTCGCCCATGGCCGGTAAAGGCGAGCGAACCTAAGGAGAGAAGGGAAAGGGTCAGATCTGGAGGACAGAGGACTAGATATCGAAGCCGAGGACCGTTGTGCCCCATCGGGACCATCGCTCCTCGCAGTCACCTCCACCCTCCCCCCCGCCGTCGCCACCTTCGCCTTCGTCCTCGCCAAACCCCAAGCCATGGGCGACGCCGAGCCTCGCCGCCAGGCCTTGAGGGAGGCCTCGCACTGAACGGGCGAGGCTCGCCACCTAGCGCGAGGCTGCCCTCATGGCCACTAGCGAGTTGGCTGGCGAGGTTGACCTTGACCGTCGCCTCTGGCTGGTCGTCGAGGTTCGGCGACCGGCTGGAGGAAGAAGAGGTGAAGAAAAAAAGAAAAAGAAAAAATCAAAAAATCAAAAAAATCAAAAATATTAAAATATTATTAAAAGTTGTCCACATCAGCGTCGATGAGGCCACGTCAACCGACCGGCGTCCAGTCAGCAAAATCCGGCCAAAATTGATCGGAAATAACTGAATTGGCACAACGTAAAAAAAATTTTGGACTTAATTGGCATCAAAAATAGGTTTATGACCAAATTGGCACAAAGGCAAAAGGTTTAGGACTTTTTTGGCACTTTTTCCTCTAATATGCTATAGCCAACTGCAACATGTTAACCTCGCAAGCAAAAGAAGCCTCGCTGCAATCCATACCGAAGTAATCGATGAAAAATACAAAGGAGTTTGCCTGATCATTTTGTGGTTCAATTTGATGTATCTGACGAATTACAGGAGTGCCATAAAGGCTGCTTAGTCGAATCTCTTATTTTTCAACGCTTGGACTTATAAAAGATGTCTCGTATACACAAGTACAAGCACAACCTGGGATCGCTTTCCCTCTTTCCTACTTATCCTCGGCCAACAAAACCATTTTAAGCCTTTCAAATTAAAACAAAAGGAGAGAAGAAAACAAAGCAGAAAGCCCTAAAGGGAAGGCAACTTCATGCATTGCGTGCATGCAAGTGTTATACGTTGCTAATCGGAAGTGGATTTATCGTGTTTGCCTCCTCCTTTGACCAAGCTCTTCACCATATGCCTCAATCCCCTCTTTTTACGATCCTTCTTCTCAGACATGCCTTCTATCATCTTCCTCTCGGCCTCCTACTGTTAAGAAAAGTTTGCAGAAGAACAAAAGCAAGGGAAAAGAGATACCAGGAAGAACAGAGGAAGCTAAGAACAGAGGAAGCAAGACATACACGAGTGTTAAAGAGAAAACATATGTAGAAGAAGAAGAAGAAGATGTACATGCTGCCGAGAAGAATGAGAAGAAAACTGGTTATGAAAAGTCTGCATAAAGCTGTTAGTCTTGATTTGTCTCGGCTAGTTAATCTAGAATAGTTCGGCACTTGGAAGTTAGTCAAAGTTTGCTTCAGTTAGTTACTTCTTCTTCAATTGATTTCATATCTGTAAAACAGAATTTCAGAGTTAGTCCTTGTATATAAAAGGCTAAGCTCTCATTTGTACGATATCAAGGAAAATAGAATAAAGAGGAAGTTCTTCATCTCAAGATCTCTCTACAGATTCTTCATTTTGTTTTCCTCTCTGCGCATAAACTTCTTCATGGTATCAGAGCTACCGCATCCTGAAGAAATCATATTGATGCTGAATAAATAGAGAAGATCTGCACCAGATCAAAGTTAGATTCAAAGCTTCTTTGATCTCTCGAAGATATCCGAAGTTGTCCAACAAAGTTCTGTAAGTCGGTATTCTTCATCCACATATAAATCAGCGAGATTCTCATTTGCATCTTACTGCAAATCAGTAGAGTTTGTGTCTGCAACTAGAGTTGATCTAAGATCAGGAAGAATAGAATGGCAGCAAGAAGTTTGAGATATCCATTTCCTATTCATGTAAATATCTCGAATTTCGTTACCATCAAATTAGCTGAGGACAATTTCCTCCTATGGCAAGCTCAATTCTATAGGTTCTTGAGAAGCCAAGATCTATTCGGTTTTGTGAATGGGGAAATTTCACCACCTGCAAAGACAATACAGGTTGAAGAAGGAGGTCAAGTTTCTGAGATCTCTAATCCTGATTATAATGATTGGATAAAAACCGATCAACTGGTATCCTCTTGGATTAGTGGTGCAGTATCAGAAAATATACTCAGCTTGATAATAGGGTTAAACACTGCTTATGAAGTTTGGCAAGTTCTGTTAAACCGGTTCACACAAAAATCAGTAGCTAAGGAGTTTGAGCTAAGAGGAAAATTGCAGGCTTGTCAGAAACGTGAACAAACATTATCAGCATATCTTAGGGAATACAAGTCAATAAGTGATCAATTGAATGCCATAGGGAAACCAGTGGATGAAATCACAAAGTTATTTGGAATTCTGGAAGGCTTGGGACCTGAGTACGAAAGTTTTAAAACCACAATCTACTGTTTGAAGCCCCAACCAGAATATGATGAAGTAATCTCACACTTAGAAAGATTCGAAGCCAGGTTACAGACTTATTCTTTAAATCAGTTCAGACCTAACCTAGCTTACTATGGACAAAGGAAAACTGAAGCCATACAAAACGAAGAGGCTGACAGAGAATATATACAATCAAATGTTATTCCTAGAGGATCAAGAATAAGTAATCGTGGAGGAAGAGGTTATGGAAGAGGAAGAACATATAATACCAGGTATAGAAACTTTGGTTATCCTGGAAGAAATATGAGTTACAGGAATAGTAACTCGAACTATGAACAAGAAAATCAGCGGTTCAAACAAATCGTACTCCTCCTCGGCTTAGGTTCTGCTCAAGGGTTTAGACCATACAATGTATCAGCACAAAGGTATTCTGATATCAGGTCATATCCTACACCAAATTCAAAGATACAATTAGAGAAACCAGCAGAACAAAAGCGACTTGAGTGTCAAATCTGTAAAAGGCTTGGTCATGATGCTTTACATTATTGGTATCGGTTTGATAACTCCTACCAAGCTGAGGATATACCAACAGCTCTAGCAGCACTACATATCGAAGAGACAACTGATCAAGAATGGTATCCAGACACTGGAGCAACAGCTCATATCACTTCCAATGCTGCTATACTTCACAGTCTTTCTAAAAATGACAATGCTGAAACAGTTATGATAGGCAATGGTCTATGTTTACCTGTCAAATATATTGGTAATGCAATATTAAATGCTGCAATTGCTGCCTTGCCTCTAAATGATGTGCTGATAGTTCCTGAGATTAAGAAAAATCTTTTATCAGTATCAAAATTCACTGATGATTACCCTTGTTCCTTTATTTTTGACAAAACTGGTGTGTATCTCAAGGACAGCACAACCAACACAACCATGAAGCTAGGAAGGAAGGTTAGAGGGTTATACAGAGTAGACCCTCATGCTGCGAAGCTTATTTCACACAAAGACAGAGGATTGTTGCAGAAAGTATCTCGGCATCAACGTCGGCTCACACAAATCGAGTATTTTGAAGCAATTGAAGGCTCAAAATTTGATTGATATAACAAAGAATCACACTCGTATGTAGGAGTTGCCAAATAGCTAAAAAGTACTGCTCTACCTTTTCCATTGTCGAATTTTACAGCCACAAAACCTCTACAACAGATCCACTGTGACATCTGGGGACCTTCTCCAGTTAAATCTTTCCAGAGTTTCAAGTACTATGTCATTTTTGTTGACAATTTCTCTCGGTTCAGTTGGATATACCCTTTAAAGTCGAAGTCGAGTTCTATAGTATTTTCCTCATGTTTCAAAAATTAGTAGAAAATCAGCATAACTGTAAGATCCAGACCTTTCAGTGTGATGGTGGAGGAGCGTTTATTAGCCAAAAATTCAGAACTCACTTACAGAATTGTGGCATTCAACAGCATATATCTTGTCCATATACACCGACGAATGGGGCACTGAAAGGAAGCATCGGCATATAGTCGAACTTGGTCTGGCTATGCTATACCATGCGAAAATTCCACTAAAATTTTGGGTAGATGCATTTGTAACTGCAAATTATATTGTTAACATTCTCCCTACTCAAAACTACAGATGCAGATCTCCCTTGACAAGTTATATCAGCATAATCCAAGATATGATCATCTCGGAACTTTTTTGTGCTTGCTATCCGTGTCTTCGACCATATGCACAGAATAAGCTTGATCCACGGTCTCTAACCTGTGTCTTTCTTGGATACAGTGATCACTATAAGGGATATCGATGCCTTCTCCCTACTACTGGTCATGTTTACATTAGTCGACATGTAGTATTTGATGAGAATTTTTTCCCATTCTCTCAAAAATTAGCAACAGTCTATCCATCCTATACACACTTATATAAACTGTGGATAGAAGAAGAGCAGTTCTTGGCTTCCTCGACTACAAATCACACCACTCCTTCAACTTCTCAGTATACAGATTGGGAAAAAGAAGCCATAATGAATCACACAAATGGAGGGATCTCACTGAATACACAGAACAAGCAGTTTCTATATCACCAGCTGAAACTACTGTGGAACGAGTATCCATCACTGCTCAAGATAGCCCTCAACAAATTGAAGTACCTAGTTCCATAACCGAGATATCGATGAATCAAATCAGAACAAAACACCTCAAATAATCGACTGACTTCTCAAGGTACATTACCTACTCACCCTATGAAGACTAGGTCTAAGTCGGTATTGTTAAGGTCAATCCTCGGTATGCATGTCTTGCTACATATGAAGTACCTCTGAGCCAAAAACAATTAAAACAGCATTAGCACATAAAGGCTGGTACAAAGCAATGACAGAAGAAATGGGTGCACTTCATCGAATCGAACTTGGGAATTAATCCCTCGAACTAATCAAATGAATATAATCGGCAAGTGGGTATTTAAAACGAAGCTCGCAGCTGATGGTAGTCTTGATAGACTCAAAGCTCGGCTAGTTGCTAAGGGATTTCATCAAGAAGAAGGCATTGACTTTACGAAACTTTTAGTCCAGTCATTAAGCATGCAACAATTCGCATAGTTCTATCGGTAGCCATGATGAAACACCTGGACAATTCATCAACTAGATGTCAAAAATGCATTCTTACATGGTACACCGAATGAGGTAGTCTACATGGAGCAGCCTCCCGGATTTCAAGATCCCAAGAAACCTCACCATGTATGCCTTCTCGAAGTCTCTATGGACTTCGACAAGCCCCTCGAGCTGGTTCGACAAGTTCAGCAACTTTCTGCTTGAATATGGGTTCTTTTGCAGCTCAACCGACCCATCCTTATTCATCTATCATACCGATTTAGACACCATTCTTTTACTTATATGTGGATGATATAGTACGACTGGAAGCTCCTCTCAGTCTCTTTCCAACCTTATTCATTCACTCAGTCTTCAGTTCCATATGAAAGATCTTGGACCATTACACTACTTTCTTGGCATTGAAGTTAAAAACACCTCTGATCATCTGTTTCTATGCCAGACTAAATATGCCAAGGATCTTCTTACTCGAGCTCATATGCTTGAGTGTAAACCAATCACCACTCCTGTGTCATTGAAGCCCACTGTTCTGATAAATGATTCTGATCTACTCTTCAATCCTTTCGAATATCGAAGCCTAGTAGGAGGCCTTCAGTATTTGACTTTAACAAGACCTGATGTTGCATATGCTACAAATCAACTATGTCAGAAATTACAAAAACCAACTATAGCAGACCTACATAGACTCAAGAGAGTTTTGAGATATGTAAAAGGAACTCTGAATCTTGGAGTCTTCATTCACTCTCGAAGCTCTCTTCACCTATATGGATTCTCAGATTCAGATTGGGCAGGATGTGTTGAGACAAGAAGATCAACAACAGGTTTTTGTACATACCTTGGCTCCAATCTCATATCTTGGGCTGCCAAGAAACAATCCACAGTTAGTCGATCCTCTACAGAAGCAGAGTATCGTGCACTTGCTTCCACATCTGCAGAACTTACCTGGATTAGCTTTGTTCTTCGTGATATAGGATGCTCATTGACTTCTCCAACACAGCTCTTCTGTGACAATAAATCCGCTATCTCTCTCACTATTAATCCTGTTCTTCATGCTCGCACCAAACATATTGAGATAGACTTTCATTTTGTCAGAGAAAAAGTCTCATCAGGGTCATTACAAGTCAAATACGTTCCCAGTAACTGTCAAATTGCTGATATATTTACTAAACCCCTCTCTCGTACTACACATTACCAGCTACGAATCAAATTAGGAATCGGGTGTTCACCCATTTCCAATTTGAGGGGGGCTGTTAAGAAAAGTTTGCAGAAGAACAAAAGCAAGGGAAAAGAGATACCAGGAAGAATAGAGGAAGCTAAGAACAGAGGAAGCAAGACATACACGAGTGTTAAAGAGAAAACATATGTAGAAGAAGAAGAAGAAGATGTACATGCTGCCGAGAAGAATGAGAAGAAAACTGGTTATGAAAAGTCTGCATAAAGCTGTTAGTCTTGATTTGTCTCGGCTAGTTAATCTAGAATAGTTCGGTACTGGAAGTTAGTCAAAGTTTGCTTCAGTTAGTTACTTCTTCTTCAACTGATTTCATATCTGTAAACAGAATTTCAGAGTTAGTCCTTGTATATAAAAGGCTAAGCTCTCATTTGTACGATATCAAGGAAAATAGAATAAAGAGGAAGTTCTTCATCTCAAGATCTCTCTACAGATTCTTCATTTTGTTTTCCTCTCTGCGCATAAACTTCTTCACCTACTACTCCACCTGCAAACATAGCGGACCAAACATTACGCAATTAAGTTACTACTTTATCGTCAATATTAGAAAAGTGCAGACTACTGAGCCAATCATTGACATACCTTGTGGAGACGGTCCTCTACATGATGGAGCCTCTCGACGACATTGCCTTTGGCTTCGGTCTCCACCATCACATGGTCAAGTGAACGATGGTACTTCTCTAGACTCATTGGAGAAAAGTCGACGGATGAAGCGTGCCCTTCACTGGTCAGAGTCCCGCTTGATGGGGTTGACGCACCAGATGCTCTTTGTGAATGATCTGCTACCCTCTCTAGTCTCCTCTCGTCGCTTTAATTAGAGTAGTCGCTGAGAGAGAAAGAAATACAAACACGATCACTATAATGTACTAAGTACTCGCCCTTCATTTGACATAGGAAATTTAAACCCATCAAACCTTGAAATGGATTCTCTCATGTAATGATTTGGCTTATTGAATCGAAGGGGGTAATATAAGTAATTTTCTAATGTATCGATGTCATATCTTTACTATGTGATGACAGCTAACTATTGTCCTCAGATTGGAAAAGTGCTGACGACAATGAATTTGGCCACTGAACACCAAACCAAGCCCACCGGAGAACCCAAAGGAAATATCGACAACCAATCATTTCATATTAATTTAGCTTATATTCAAGATACCAAGTTAGATGGATAACAAACCCCTTGTAGTGTAAACAGCGGCATAGCATACAAATATTGTATATGTCAACTACACATTGCGTTTCTTTATTCATGCTAAAGTGAATAACAAGCCACTACCACCTATATCTGGAGACAAATTAGCATAAAACTTTGAATTGTTCTAATGTAGTTCTAAACATTTGCATGGAATTTCAATATAATTATCTTGACGACACTCATTTGAAATTTGTGATATTGTGGTTTAGTTGTCACTTGCCATCTCACATACATGACCAATGATTTGACGCGAACAATTTTACTCTAAATGAGTGTTTTGCATAATTTTCTGGATTTTTTTTTTTCACATTCTAAAGTGGAGAGGCTACAACTACAACAAGAAGAACAACTCATAATTTGAGTCTTTGAAAATTTTGAAGAATTTGCTTGCTAAAGACAATTTATAACAGAAAATAATGATAAATTGGGCTCGCTGAGATTTGAAGGAGCAACCGAGCTTGCCAAGATTTGGAGAGGCTGAGCTTGCCAAAAGTTGTGTTGGCATGAGCTGTTAATTAGAGATAATATAGGAATCCAAGTCAATCTTTAGTATGAGATATCAATTAGAGATAATATAGGAATCAAAGTCAATCTACTTCCCATTTTGTCTCTCAAATTGATTAGGAGGATTGTTAGGATTGACTCTCTTCTTTGTAGATATATGCTCAAAAGTATCATAAAACAAACGATGTACAAAATACAAAAATATGAAAACTTTCTTCGGAAAGCTATATGCGTTTCTTCATGCTATAAGGGCAACTCGATCCTAAGACCTACTCTCACCATGGCTAAACGCATTAATTTAACTCTCCCACAATCAACCGATGAGGGCTCTTTGGCAATGACGATTCTTGAAGATCTAACAATGGTGATGAAGCAACTTCTGACCCAGCATCATGCACCGCCTTCCCAAGTTGAGGCACTATCTCCATGCTATCAAGTTGGATGGCAACAACTATGGCCTTTGGTCCCAAGTTGTCGAGATGTAAATCTTAGGCAAAGACAAGTTGGGATATATTAATGGCAATCTTCCCCAACCTCATCCGACTGGTCTTGGCTTTTGGAAGTGGAAAACCGATGATTCCATAGTGAAAGGATGGATAATCAACTCCATGGACCTGGCTTTGATTGGCGATTTTATCCAATTCCCAACTGCAAAAGTAGTTGGGATTCGATGGCAACCACATTTTTTTACGGCAATCATGTCTCCTAGGAGTATGATTTGAAGCACCGACTTACTCAACTGAAGCATGTAGGAGGCCCTATAGAAAAATACTACAATGATCCTCAAGGACTCTGGTGGGAGATTAATTTTCACTGTTCTAACCTCATGGTGTGTCCCAATGATATTGGGTGCTACAATACGACTGTCCAAGAAGATCGAGTCTACACATTCCTTAAGGGTCTTGATAATCGACTTAACAAGGTCGAGGTGGATGTCTTACAAATGCAACTGTTTCTTATGGTTGAACAAGCTTGCATTCGGGTTCGGCGGGAGGATATGCATCAAGCTGTGATGTTGACTAACATGGATGCTCCCACTACTGCTACAATGGTGTCGTGTGGGGGGAAGTTGGGCTCGTGGTTTTTTTAGAACGGCCCAAAACCAAACTCTACAAATGGCCTCCGTAGGTGTTACAACAAGAGGGGGTAAGTCCAGCGCAGGTTCGAAGCATGAGCCACAACCAGCATAGGGATGCACCCATTGTGAGAATCTTAAACATACCAAGGAGACTTGTTTAAGTTACATGGGTACCTCAATTGGTGGAAATATTTTCAAGCCAAGAAAAAGACTGAGTCTGCAACAAGTAGGGGTAAAGGACTGGTGTTGTTGGCAATTAGGGACTCACCTCTCTCCTTGATTCCATAGGTAGAGTCCACCAGTACTTTCGTCTCGGCTTTTGAAGGTAAATATTGTTGTGCTTTTGTCAATACTCATCAGGGTGAGGGTAGTGGGTAGATTGTTGATTCTAGTGCTACCGATCACATGACACCCAATCATGGTGACCTCAGGTGCCATACCACTCTGCGTCAACAAAGTATCTATAATGCAAATGGCCATAGCTATCTAGTGACCGAGGCTAGAAATTTTGTTCTCACACTTTCCCTCTCCTTATCGCACACTTTGCTTGTGCCATCTTTATCTAACCGATTGTTGTCTCTTGGGCATATTGCTGATGAATTAAATTGCAATGTTCTTATGCATCCCAATTTTTGTTTATTTCAGGATATCCTCACGAAGGATATTACTGGACGAGGTACTAAGAGGGAGGGGTTGTATTATGTGGATGATTTTAACACTAGTAGAGTGAATCACACCTGAAGTCAATCTACTAGTAAAGAAAAAGATATCTACCTATCGCATTGTCGATTAGGCCACCTATCTTTTGAATATTAAAAGCACTTATTTCTTGTGTTGTTCAGTAGTTTATGAGATATATATTCCAATGTGAAACATGCATCTCGGCAAAGAGTCATCATGTTTCTTTTCCATTGAATTTCAATAAAAGTGCAACACCTTTTTCATTAGTCCACTCTAATGTGGGGTGCTTCACGCACCACCCTTTCAAGAATGTGCTGGTTTGTGACTTTTGTAGATGATTGTACATGAATGACATAGTTGTATTTGATGAAGAATAAGGATGAGGTCTCTAAAATATTTTATGTGTTGCACCATGCAACACAATTTGGGGCGCAACTTCACGTCCTTCATACACCCAGACCCCCCAGCAAAACGACGTCACAAAAAAGAAGAATTGCTATATTCTTAAGGCAACGGGAGCTCTCTTGGTGGGTGATCATGTTCCCAATCATTTTTTGGATGCTGCCGTTGTTATTGCAGTCCACTTGATGAACCAGATGCTCTCCTGTGTGCTAAAATTTCAAACCCCATAGCAAGTTCTTTCATAACATGTTTCTCATCTCTTAGTCTTGACACTTCCTCTAAAGTAAGTGTGTAGCTTATGTTCATCTCCACAAGAACCAACGAACCAAGCTTGATCCTTTTGCCATACGGTATGTTTTTATTGGCTATGGAACTCGTCAGAAAAGCTATCATTGCTATGACCTGGTCACTAAGAAAACACATGTCACTATGGATGTGACATTTGTTGAGTCTGAGTTCTTCTACCTGGACACCAATGACCACTTTCGGGGGGAGATACATTGAGAAAGGGAAAATTGGTGGGAGGGTGGTGTTTTGGCAGGGTTGAAACTGGGTCTAACTCACAGCAGGCTCCAGCAGTGGTGTAATGACTTGGGCCCCACTATGTAATATTGTCCGCTTTGGACACTAAGTCTTTACGGCTTTAAAACGCATTGCACATATTAGAGAGACCTAAGCCTTTATAAACTAGCCCGAGACTCCCTCCCTAGGCGATGTAGGACAAGAGACATGCCTCTCCTTGCGCACATCCGGGAACCGAGTAGCAGATGCACTGCCATCCCTCCTCTCCGCGCACCGCCGCTTGGGCTATCACAAGTGGTGCCATCAATAGAAAATCCAACAAATCAGGTTGTGACAAGGTCAATGGCAGGAGTTGTGCAAGAGGATAGTCACGTCCTAACAAAAAGTGATCAACAGTTTATACCAGTACAAGGTGTGCACGAATAGCCTCAAGAAAAGCCTTCTTTTGAAATTGTCCCCTCTTTAGTACCCGACCATTCTCATGAGAATACTCCTGAGGTAATATCTCATACCATACTTGACTCTTGTGGATGATTATGATGTGCTTATTGGATATGAATTACCTAGCAGGCACAATCGTGGCAAGGCCTCTAGTCGATACTCATCAAATGTGGAGGAACATAAATCAAAGTACCCTATTGCAAATTATGTTTCGATAAGGAGATTGTCAGAACCATTGAAGGCATTCATATCAAATGTTTTTGTAACTCGAGTTCCTAGTGGGGTGAAAGAGGCTTTGAGGGAGAGTGGGTTCAAGCAATGAAAGAGGAGATTGAAGCATTACACAAAAAAAAAAAAAAAAAAAGACTTGGAGACTTGCAAAGTTACCAAAGGGGAAGAGAGTAGTGGGTGTAAGTAGGTTTTTACTATTAAATACAAAGCAGATGGCTCCATTGAGAGATACAAGGCACGGCTGGTAGCAAAAGGATATACACAGGCTTATGGTGTAGACTACCAAGAAATGTTTTCCCCTGAGGCAAAACTTAATATTATGAGAGTTTTGTTGTCTCTTACAATGAATCTGGACTGATCGTTGCATCAATTTGATGTGAAGAATGAGTTTCTTCATGAGGATTCGGAAGAAGAAATCTACATGGAAGTTCCACTTAAGTATTGTTGTGCCACTCAACCCAACATAGTGTGCAAACTAGAACACCCATTTTATGGGTTAAAGCAATCACCCCATGCTTGGTTTGGTCGCTTTAGCTCAGCAATGAAAATATATAGATATTCTCAAAGCAACTTGGGTCACACAATGTTACTAAGGCGACGTCAAGGAAAGGTAATGCCCTTAATCATATATGTGGATGATACGATTATCACAAGAAATGATCATGAAGAGATTTTCAAACTCCAAGAGAAGCTAGCAGAAGAGTTTTTTCTTTTTTTGGTCGGTAAGCTAGCATAAGAGTTTGAGATGAAGAATCTAGGAGGATTGAAGTATTTCTTGGGCATTGGAGTGGCTAGATCAAAAGGAAGTATTTTTTTTCTCTAAGAAAATATGTGTTGGACCTATTAACCGAAGTTGGAATGACAGAGTGTAAGCTTGCTGACACCTCTATAGTTCGAAATCATAGACTTGAGGAGTATCTAGATTAGATGCCAACCAATAAGGATAGATATCAAATGTTAGTAGGGCAACTGATCTATTTGTCACATACACGCCCTGATATCGCATATGCTGTCAGTATTGTGAGTCAATTTATGCATGCCCCGAGTGAAAATCATATGAATGTGGTGAGTTGAATTTTACACTACTTGAAGTCGGCTCTAGGAAAAGGTCCGTTCTTTGCGTAGAACAATCATCTTGAGGTTGAGGGATTTAGGGATGTGGACTAGGCAGGTAGCATCTCAAATAGGAGGTCTACATCGAGGTATTTCTCATTTGTGGGAGGAAACTTGGAGGAGCGAGAAGTAGAAGGTAGTAGCATTGTCTAGTGCTAAGGCGGAGTTTCGAGGGGTGGCTAAAGGATTGTGTGAGCTACTATGGCTTAAGAAGTTGATGACAAAACTTGGTTTCCCACTGAAGTTTGAGATGAGATTTTTCTATGACAATAAAGCAGCAATTGATATTTCCCACAATCCAATTCAGTATGATTGGACCAAGCACGTTGAGGTTGACAAACATTTTGTCAAGCAAAATTTAGAAGCTAAGGTGGTTCGGTTTCCTTCTGTTAGGTCTGAAGATTAGTTGTCGGACATACTTATTAAGGTTGTGTCAAGCAAGGCCTTTCACAATTCATTTGTTAGGTTGAGCATCAAAGATATCTTTTTACCCACTTGAGGGGAAGTGTTAGCATGAGTTGTTAATTAGAGATAATTTAGGAATCCAAGTCAATCTTTGGTATAAGATGTTAATTAGAGATAATATAGGAATTCAAGTCAATCTACTTCCTATTTTGCCTTCTGATTTGATTAGGAGGATTGTTAGGACTGACTCTCTTCTTTATAGATATATACTCAAAAGCATTGTAAAACAAACGATGTATAAAATATAAAGAATATGAAAACCTTCTTCACAAAGTTATATGCGATAGAGGATCAAGCTAAGGCTGATTTTCGTGATGCGTGAGCGGGAAGGGGAAATGGTTGTCGAAGAAATGCTAGGGGTGACAGTTGAGGGGCGGTGGATTTTGGAGTCATTCCGCAATTAATGAGCCCGTGCATGAGGCGGGTGTTCTTGTGGTTCTTAAAGAACAACGAACAGTAAAGGAACAAGGAAGAAGATGAACGGTATCCATAAAAGGATAGAAATGAAATTAAGAAATAAAGATAAAAAAAATTTAAAAAAATCAGCAACGGTATGGTTTCAATTCAGCTTGTTCATGTCAAATCGCCAGGTAAAAAGGCCGACATCGTTTCGATTCAACTTGGCCATAATCAACTAGAAGGCTATTAAGATTTCATGCAAAGATTCAAATCATTGAAACATCGAAAGGTTGGAGACTACGTTAAAACCTGCACAACGGGTTTAGTACCAAAATAACAATTTTCCCCCTTACAATGAATTAGAACATGTATTTGGCACTTTGAATGTTGGACAGTAGTACAGTACAGGGCATTTTAGTATCACGCTTGAACCTTCAACATTTTTTTCAAAAGTTAGCGTTAAAAGAGTGGAAGTAGAGAATGCATTTTCTATATTTCATTCGACCATTAAAATAGATAATTTATGGAATCCTTGTGACAATTCTCAATAGACCACTTCCATGGTACTATTCAATTATATTAGCTAATTACATGCATTAATGAGCAACAATCTATGACATCAAAATTACTACAAAATTAACCATTGATGGTGGTAATAATTTATTAGGAAAAAAATACCAAAAAAGTCATAAACCCATTACATTAATACCAATATAATCATAAACTTTTCAATTAGATGAATTTAGTCATAAACCTTTTTTACATTGGTACAAATTCAGTCCATTCAAACGATTTAGATCGGAAATCATTGAAGGGGATGTCGGCCGTCCTACGTAGCATGATTGGTACTGACGTGAAAATTTTAAACTTTTTTTTTATAATTTTAATTTCTTTTCTTTTCTCTTTTTTCCCCTTTTTTTTTTTTCCTTTGGACTATGGCCGATACTAGCCACAGTCCATAGGAAAAAAAAAAAGGAAAAATTTTAAGAAATAATAAAAAATAAAAAATTATTTTAAAATATTCACATCAAGATCGATCGTACCACGTAGAATATTCCATGTCCACATAAGTGATTTCCGGCCTAAATAAACCAAATGAGCTGAATTGATATCAGTGTGAAAATGTTCAAGACTAAATTGGTCTAATTAAAAGGTTTATAACTAAGTTTATGCCATTAGAATAGGTTTATGACTCTTTTGGTACTTTTCCCTAATTTGTTGTCCATTAAATTGTTGGTCTGTTTAAGTTATATGCATGCCATGGACTAA
This sequence comes from Eucalyptus grandis, assembly GCF_016545825.1. NCBI lineage: Eukaryota > Viridiplantae > Streptophyta > Magnoliopsida > Myrtales > Myrtaceae > Eucalyptus > Eucalyptus grandis. The sequence goes on along the minus strand of NC_052618.1, from coordinate 59,899,206 downwards.
TCAATTTTTTTTCTCTTCCATATTAATCAAAGACGAAGAGGCTCATCTATTGTACCTTTTAACATTTTCTCATGTACATATATGTACATGTACGTATATACACACACACACAATTTATTGCCATGGGACATACAAACAATATGGCCATGGGACCTCTGGTAGTTGCATTATACAAGGGAAGACCCTTAAATGTATTTTCTTTCATTTAAGTATTACACGGCATACAAATATAAGTGTATAATCCGATTTACTTTAGAAGCAGCTTCCTTTCATTTAAGTTCAGTGAATGTGCGGAACACAAAAGTTTACTGAAGACCGTTTACATGTACAATATATATCGTAAGTAAAAGTACAACCGGAGAATCTAAATTATAAAAAGCACCATGAAGAAACAGAAAAGTAAACCATGGATTTCTAGATAAATTCGACAAATAGTTTTTGATAAAGAACAACTGAATTTTGATGTTAATATTTGTGATAAAAGTACAGCACAAATGTCATAACTTGACACAAAGAAACACTTAAGTATCAAAAATTAATAAATATACATATAAGTACCACTTTTTTTGGAAAATTGGGATATATGAGTATCAAGTCTGGTGAAACCTCCCGGAAATCCTATGTGGCATTTTTTTTAATAACATCACTCACTCACTTGGCTTGCCAGAGAGTAGTAAAGAAAAGCCAAAACGATATTGTTTTGCCTTTTATTTAAATTTTAATATAAATATTAATTTAACTAAAAAAAGAGAGAGAGAGGAGGAATTGCAAAACGGCGAGGGCTATCATTTCAACTCGATCTGTCCTTGTTCAAAGTTTCTTGATGATTTCGGTCATGAAGCGTGAGAACCCTCGCTCCTCAACAATCTATCCTCTCCCCCCGGGCCGGGCTTCGCGGTTATGTGCATGAGGTCAGAGAACTTGTTCATTTGGAAAATGGTGAATCTGTTTTCATTTTATAATGATCCTCGGGTTAGGGCAGGTCGAACGTCGAAGTTTGGATAAGGTTTGGGGATCCAAGGGCATTCACGTTCCGGGAATGCCAAATGCAGCGAAATTTCAGGGAGTGGATTGCGCGGAAATTTTTTTGCTCGGGGTACACGGATTGATTAATTCACGACCATTTGTTCTTCCATTTGTCCGTGTGTACGCAAATGCGACTGTATCTGGTGCAGGTTTACTCGCCCATGCGGTGTTACTTACGATGCTGTTCAGCCCCGTACACGCAGGGATGCAGAGAATTTCTAGGTCCAGATGCTATTTGATGTCTGGATCGGGACTCTCTTTTATTAGTTATATCACCGTCCTCTGCTGACCCGGCCGATCTGTACAGTTGACTATCTACACATGTCCTTGTCATTGTTGGGGGATGTTAGGTTACGGAACTCGTCCTGTTTCTCGTTGCTTCCTTGGTCTTATATTCACCATAAACTATTCGTTGTCCGTTTTTTTTATTGGAACCCCAGGCATAAAAGAATACCATTTTGAGTAGTCATCTGGGGTGGGGAAAAGCTAGAGGAAAGTTCGTACATGCATGGACGGAAGGTCTTTTCGACTTTTCTCCAAGCGTGACTTGGACTTGGACTTGGACCCTTTGCAGTTTCGCCTAGGGAGGACGATACTGAGGGAGGCTGCATTGCAGTATTCATATACGCATCTCGTCCCCCCAGTGCAAAGAAGCGTCTGTTGTTTTATTTATTTATAATTCATGAATATTTGTCGCTTCACCCGAAAATAGAAGCAGATTTACCACGTTTGATGTCGGTCCATCATGCATCACTCGTCATCCCATGCTCTGAATGGGGCTAACCTCAGGACTATTTCTTTTTGGTCAAAAAGAAAATTTTCATTTCATATGAAAGAGAAGTACATAATTTCATGACGAATGAGCAAATCCCACAAGGCAAATAAATTTGAATAATGAATAAATTTGATATAGCTTTCAGAGACTCGTTCATTCCAAGAAAAATAGATCTGTCGTAACGTTAAAGTACAATCGAGAGCCAATCACCAAATCTCGTATAATTATCAATTATTAGTATATACCGAAAAATCCCTTTCCAAGTAGCTATGACTTTGCCAAAAGGTAGTGCACACCTAGGTTCGGCATGCCCAACACCATAACCATATAGAGACCACAGCACCACCAAAAAGGTTACGCCTTATAAATGTTAAGACTATTATATATATGCTTAGGTATGCCAAACAATGAGCAAGTTGATTTCTTCATTCTTACGCTCCCCACATGACTAGCTTATAATTTGGGTCTCTGCAAGTTCTTCATGTGCTGTATGCGGCATAAGTCCCCAAAATATAGTGCTTTCCATAGATGAAGTGGAAAGTCCTTTTTGACCCATTTAAATGAATATGGATTAATAAATGGGTTTTGGATCCATTTTGACAAGTCTGAAAGTAAGTAATGAATTAATATTTTCTTTTTATTGTCGACTATAAAAAGAGATTTGAAAATGTTAACAAATTTGTATTAACCACGTTGAGGATAAGTTCAAGACAAGGCTTATCTAATCGTAACTTTATGGTTTTCTAAAATAATATTTCCAAGAAAGCAACATACATATTATCTTAAACTTGACGGTGAGGTTTGGATGTCGTTTCATTTGTGTCGTAGCTGGCTTAGGAGAATAATGCCATCATGTGGGGAGAAATTTTTATGTAAATTAATTGCCAACTTGTAGCTTTATACGAATCGATGTATGTGAATACGACATGCATTTTTATTTGTGTATATTCTGATTTACTTTAGAAGGAGCATCCTTTGATAAGTTCAGTAGTTCATTGGCCATCGCGTATGTCTACATATATTATAACTAAAAGTACCAGTGAGAATCTAATTCATAAAATGTATCATAAAGAAATTGAAAATAAACCATGGATTACTAGACAGATTCCACAAGGGTCACTAAACGACTGTGTTTTCGTAACGAAGAACAGAACTTTGATTTCGATTACTAAATGCATCATACTTCAGTATCTTCGTAATCGATGCAGGTAAGCTGGAACTCATCAAAATTTCTAGGGCAAATGCTGGTCTGGGTGGGCATACCATGTGAACTTCGGGTGGGAAGTGTGAATTTTGTAGGACCACTGTCGAATGTTTTAAAAATTTAAATTGTTAGATGAAAACGTAGTTTAATATTTAATTATTCTAACACTCTCTCTCATACTTAGTCTGATCTTTTTACCTAGTATAAGCGTGAACGTATTTAATTAGGGAGGTAATTGTGGCCTGAAAAGATTTAAACTCAAGACGAAAGCATGGTTAAATATTTAATTATTTCAACATGAAGCAATGAGTGTGCACTAATTGAAAAGAAAAGTCGTTCCTAAAGAACTTCGTAGTCGAAGGAAGCTCACCATGCATTTGCCGGGCAACCGAACAAGAGAGGAAGTTTCTTGATGATTTTGGTGTCATGAAGTGTGTCCGGACTGCGTGCATGAGTTTAAACAACTGGTTCGCCAATCGGGTTTTATTTTTATGAAGATTTTCAGGGTACGGCAGGCCAGTCGTCCGAGGCAGAATCACATATTCAGCGGATCCAAATGCATTCACATTCTGGGGAAATGCTAGAATATTGCTGCCAAACTTCGAGGAAGGTACATCAATTGATTCATTCATGATCACTTCTTTTTATACAGAAATGCGATGGTATCTGGCGCAGTTCTTACCTAGCACAGCTTTACACACCGACACTGCCCAAATACTAGGTGGTCCTGGACCGCTGCATGGGCCATAGTCTACTCCACTCGTTGATCATCCCGTGTCTATGTAGGCCATAGTCTGCTTCTCTCTCCCTCTCTTTCACCCCCTCTGTCTTCTTCAGTCACTTCTTTTTGCTTCTGCACCACGCCATAAATCTGGTAATGCCTGCACTCCATTAACAAGCTCCGCAAACAAGATGTGCACGGCAAGATAGGCCAAATTTACAGGGAAAATTCACAAGCAAAATCTCTAGTTTTTATTGTTCATTGGGAATCAAAGTAAGTCAAAATTAAAACTTAATTAAATTCCTTTCCCAGTCCTCTCTTCCTCTGCAGACAAATCTCGAGGTCATTGAGAAAATGGAACAGAAGAAGAACTCAAAGCCTGCTCCAAGCTGCAGAAACTTCATAATCTCAAAAAACACAAACACCTCGACCTCACGAAAACTGTAAGCCCAAGCTTGGCAGCATTTTCATCCTGTGTGCGCAAGCATCAATTCCCGGTGGCGTCGTTGTGGGTGGTGGGCTCGTTGAGGCTAAAGAAGGGGTGAACTCATTGCTTGTGCCATGATGCAGTTGTCCAACTTTGAAGCCATGAGTGAGAGAAGAGAGAGGGGACAACGGAGGAGAAAAAAAAATTGAAATTAATGGGTCCCAATTGAACACGTGGCAGCCGATTAATGGAGTGGCCTATGGCCTATGTATCGGTCTAGGACCCCCCATTATTTTCTTGGCCTCGTTATTTACGATGACATTCAGCCCGTGAATCCAGGGACGCACGGGAAAGAGCTTCAGCCTGTGAGTTCCTAGGCGCTGATGTAAATTGATGTCGGACTTGGACCCTTTTTTTAAGTTCTCTCTCCGATCTCTCCGCTGACCCCGTCGGTCTGTGTGATCATTCTCATTGTTACTGATCTTGTTCTTTTTCTCGATTTTTCTTGGTTTGTGTCAGCCTCGTTGATTCCCTATAAACTATTTGTCTTTGTTGACGGAATCCCTTGAAACGGTGGGAAAACAACAATTTCTCTGTGTTTTTTAAAGCCCCTTCGAGCAGTTATCTGGGGGCGGGAAAGCTGGGGGCATCTTTTCTGAATAGTTACGTTTCTTCATGCTTGGACAGAGGTCTTTTAATCTTTTTCTCCAAGCGTGAGTTGGACTTGGACTTAAACACTCTGCGGTGTTGTCTATCTAGGGTAATATGATACTGAGGGAGGTTGCATCGCTGTATCCATGTATGGAATGTCGAGGCGTCTAATTTCTTTCTTATATTAATACGCCTGACATTTGTCGCTTCACCCGTAATGGAACCAGGTTTTGTCGGGCTTGATAGCTTGTTATCTCATGCTCTGAATTTGGCCAAACTCAATCCGACACGCATGCGACTCTATGCATATGTACATCAAACAATGAATAGATTGGTTTGCTCATTCATATACATTCATCTGTCTTATTGACTAGCCTACGATATGTTACTAGTCACAAATAATAAATAGACCGAAGCTTTTCAATAAGAGACAAAACAATCTCCTGCCTTTTTATTCATAAATACGTGACAAATAATCTTCTTGCGCTTCTTTGTTGACTAGCTCATAATTTGGCTCTCTGCATCTCCAAATAATGCATGAGGCGTTATTCCCCACAAAATGGTGTTATTGATAGACAAAGTGGAAAGACCCTTTTGACCGATGCGCTCCTCTAAAGAGCTGAGGGAGGTACCAACTGTCATCATGCTGGGGGTTGTGTTTATATTAACTCAGTTCTTATGCATGTCTCCCCATTTCCTTTTTACCATCTCTCCGTTCTTTTGAGGTATGGACTTTAGTACACTCCGCTAGAGTTTCCTTGCTATGGAGGTCCATCATAAACTCTCTGATATTTTGTGCTTGCTTGCTTTCTTTCTTGTCGCTCAACAACTGATCATCTAATTACACACTGGAATGTCTTATTTCTAATTCTTACATTATTTTCGTGGACTTACTTTTCTGAAGATTTTAGTGTTTCGATTGTTTCTTTCTCATCCAGATCTGGAGTTTGCTACACTGCAAATAATGAACACTAGAAACTGAGCACTTGATCACGGTGCATCAAGAGCAACATTGTCCTAGGTGGCAGCAACCTGGTTGAATTATTTAGAACTTTGGTGGATTAAAACTCAAGTTCATCTTCCTTAGACTCTCATGGCCGAGGACTCTGATGTTCGTGTTGCTGACAGTGTCATTGAGGAAAGTGACCTAAATACTCCGGAAGCCATGCCCGAAGGCCCAGATCAGCATGATCCTGTGGTTGTCATAGAGGAAATTGATCAGCATCCATTGAGAAGCAAGTGGAACATTCCAATATCTGTCTTCTTCAGAGACTTAAGGTAAGGCTACTCTGGCTGCATCTTTGAACAGCTAAGGCTAAGACTAGTTATGATTTCTCATTTACACTCCCAAATAATGCTTAGTGCAAGATTTCAATTAGCGTTGGCAGGATATCATCTTTCACAATACTAATCATCTTGGATATTCATTCATGTAATACTCACTTGGCACAAGTAAAATGAAGTCCAGGCAGAAATGAATTGGCTTGCCAACTAGCTCATTTCCATGATGTCAAGCATTTCACCCATCAGTGATGTCTGTCGTGGGAGCTTATTGTTCAAGTCATGTCATGACCCAAATAAGTTAAATGAAATGTACATCAGCTGTCTTCTTTAAAGCTAAACAATGGTCTCAAATTGGATTGCAGGCATGTATTCAAAAGGGATGAACTTGGTCGAGAGATATGGGGGATTGCTTTTCCCGCTGCCTTGGCTTTGGCGGCTGACCCCGTCGCTTCCTTAATTGATACTGCATTCATCGGTCGTTTAGGTATGATGATCAAGTCTAAGCTTTTCCGCGAAGTCTAGGCAGGTTGCTATTGCGATTTCTTGGACTGCAGAATGAGCTCTATAGCATGTCGTGGTTTTGTATGATCATATTCACAGTTATTATAAAAGGCCAAGAACATGAGAAGTTTGAGCTGGTAGGAGCTCCAGGTTTCTACTGTTCAAGAACTTGATTCTAGGTCTACGTTCCTATGTTTGTTGAGACATCATTTGACTGATTAGTTGAGTTGTTAATAGGATGTTGCAACTGGAGTATTTCTTAATGACAACTTTAATTGCCACGTTCAATAGCATGCAAATGCTTTTGGTACGATAAGAGATTTCAATGTATTGTGTGGCTGAATTCCCCTTGAATCTGTCTTGCCTTCCTAATGCAGAACATTTAGTGAATAGACAGCTGGTTTTGTTGATTTATTTCCATTGGTACCTACCATTATGTGGATGGGTTCAAAATAACAATAAATCTGAGGACTTAGCTCACCTTGTGACAACTTCAGAAATTTCCAATCTACACATTACAATGACTCATTATACTTGCCTCTAGGCTTCAAGAGGTATGATAACTAGATCAATGCTATGCTAACTTTGTCGTGTGCAGGTCCAGTGGAGATTGCAGCTGTAGGAGTCTCTATTGCTATATTTAATCAAGCTTCAAAGGTTACCATATTCCCACTAGTCAGTATAACAACTTCATTTGTTGCCGAAGAAGAAACTATTGGAAAAACATGTGCTAGCTTGGAAGAACATGAAAACCCTAAGAAATGCTCAACTAAGAACACAGAGATGAAAGAGTTGATGCCTGATGATGAAATGCTTGAGAAGTTGGAAAGGGGTTCCACCAACAATCGTGAAGTGAAAGATTTAGTTCCAACAGAAGGTATTTTATCTTTGAAAATGCATTGCCAAACTCATTTCACTAACTAAGCCAACCAGCCTTCAAGCAAGAATGTTTATACAGGACCTGAGGTAGGGGGAAAAAAGAGAAATATATGTTTGACATTGAAGTGAGGTTGGCTCCATGCCCTAAATCAAAAACTGAATGAGTCTATTCAAAATCGTTTTCCCCTTTTTCATTTAGATTTTTGGGATAAAGGGAAAGCTTACATCCCACCCCTTCCCCCCACCAAAAGGTACTTCACAACAAATATAGATCTTGATAATTTTAATCCATGTATGTAGCTCTCCTCTCATGTTTTTAGTTTCACTAATTCACCGAAAGACCTGAGATGTTAGGTTTCTAATGACAATACTTTTGGTTGATCAGATTTTTCTGCAACTACATGTAAGTCCACTCCAATATTCAGTAGCAAACCAAAAAAAGCCAAGTTGAGCAAGGAAAGACGACATATCCCTTCCGCATCTACGGCACTAGTACTTGGCGGGATCCTTGGTCTCTTACAAACATTGTTTCTGATATTTGGTGCTAAACTCCTCTTGTCTCTTATGGGTATAAAATCTGTAAGTCTTTTGATTATGTCTTTTGCTGAACTTTTTTAACTGCTGAAATTCTTCTTACTATTATAAGTGCAAAGTTTTATCTGTTTGATATAAAATATGACATAGAAAACGTGCACGATACCTTCCTCGAGTTCTGATTCTTAAGGTGGCTCCATGAGAGAACGTCATACATTTATATATGAACCTTGATACCGGGAAACCCCTTCCGGCCCTACGTATAAGCAACAAAACACACAAAGCTATAGTAATCTCAAACACTCTTTTAGTGCTCGTAATAGTTTGCCTCCTCACATAGATATATAATGATGAAACACAAGTAGATTATACCAAGTAATCCTTTTCCTTTTCTATTATTAGGTTAGTAATAGTAACATTATAGACACTTGGCCTCGCTATTTTTTATTTTCACCTTTCTACATGATCAATATTTTTTAGTGACATTCAGCCGGAGGATCTAGTGTTATTTATTTGAGGATACTAAATAAGCTATCGACATGATTTTAACTAAAAGCATCTGCTGCTTGTTTGGACAGGATTCTCCCATGATGACCCCTGCTAGAAAGTACTTGACATTAAGAGCACTAGGTGCTCCTGCTGTTCTTCTTTCTTTGGCAATGCAAGGCGTGTTTCGTGGCTTCAAGGATACAAAAACTCCTCTCTATGCCACTGGTAAGGGAGTAATATCCCCATTCTTTCTCAAAACTTTTGTTTCCAATTGCTGCATCAAAATGGTAAATCTGCATTTAAATGTTTTCTTATAGAAGACTACATTTTATATTATTAAAGACGTAAACTATGGAAAAATAGGCTCACAATGTATACATAACATAATTTTCTTAATATTTCGTGTTGTGTGTAAATCAAGTCTTATACATGAAATTTACATCAACTAGATGATTGAAGGCATGATTACAAGAACAGGAGAATGGGCAGAATTACAACAGAAAAAAAGTTAGAATTTGAAATCTATTCTTTGATACTGGGTTCAACTAATGTTTTCTTCCCTCAAAAGACCAGTTAGAAAATGGTCTATAGTGTATATATAGCACGTATCTTAACAATTATTACTATAATTTTAAGTTTAATATCAAATGTGTTTATGATGAAAGTGCCTGAGGCGATGCGAAATCACCTATGGACTAATGAGAGAGAAGAAAACAATGAATGTAAATCAATTAGGGCTATTCTATTGAAGCTTCAAAGAATCAGATTTTCCAATTTGTATGAAGTCTAAGCTAAAGGAAGAGTGCTTTTTCTGGACAAAATTGTCAACTGATATTCATTATATCATACATAATGCACTATTATAGAGTCCTAGAATGCTATAACTTGTTCGTGGTAAAGTTAACAATTCCATGGACAGCGAATTATTTTATATTTGCCTAATTCTCTAACAGTTCACTAACTAGATTATAGTATGATATGTCTTGTTAAAACGTATATAGTTCCTATCCTAGATGAAGTTGTTGGAAGTTCATCTTCTAATTAACTTCAGCCCGAGGAATAAAATGATATTGAGTGTTTTGAGTTAGTAAATAAAATACAATAGGAGGGTCTAAAAATATTCCTTCTTGCATTTTACAAAGTTATCATTTTGTAGGGTATACTGATGCTTCATGGCTATAGAGAAGTTAGTGGTTTTTGTGGCTTGGCAAACTGGAACTATGTTTATTCTCGGCAATTAGTTGATTGTTAATTTGATTGGTATGAATAACAGTTGCAGGAGATCTCACAAATATTGTCTTGGATCCAATACTTATCTTTGCCTGCGGTTTGGGAGTCAGTGGTGCTGCAATTGCGCATGTTCTTTCTCAGTAAGTGGTGCCATTCATCCCTAATTTTCATCGGTTCTTTACTTATGTCTCCAAAAGTTACATTATTTCACATGTTCATATGCGTTCATAATGTCTTAAAAAATTGACAATTGACCATATTTTCTATTTTTATAAATTATCTTGTGATTCTACCAGGTACTTAATATCTCTTATTCTACTATTGAGGCTGATGAAACAAGTTAATCTCTTACCTCCCAGCGGTAAAGATTTACAATTTCGCCGGTTCTTAAAGAATGGTTAGTGAATATTCTTGCATTAGCAAATGCATATGGATGCATGTATCAACTAACCAACTTTATCACTTTATCTTCCTCCTTCCTTTGACAAAAGGAGTAGAGCTGTCCTTTAGGTGTTACCTTTGTTTAATACAAATACTGATAATTTATTTGCTCATAGTTGTATAATCATGTGCTCCCCAGAGTTACAATATTGAAAAGGCTGCCACAACAAGAAATTGAATTGTCATTTCAATTTATATCGCTACAAGTTCTTTTCCGAATTTTGAGAATATAACCAATTCTAAAGGAATGCTTGTGTCTATCCATAGGAATTCTTTTGCTGGCAAGGGTGATAGCTGCCACAATTTGTGTTACCCTTGCTGCCTCAATGGCTGCACGGCTGGGTTCAACTCCTATGGCTGCATTTCAAGTATGCTTACAGGTTTGGATGACATCATCACTTCTTGCTGACGGTTTGGCTGTTGCTGGACAGGTAAAACTGCTTCCTTGAATACTTTCCTAGAAATGAGGAATACTTCCTTAGTGTGTGATGCCCTCACAGGATCTTTAAGTGAAGCAAAACTATGTGCATGAGTCAATTAGCTTCTTGAACAATAAGAATGAGATTTGTTAGGAGTGTTGTTCACTTTCTTGAAAAAAGTTACTCCCCCATCTAGATTTCTTTTGGTTTTCTCCCTTCTATACTTTTTAGTTTGATATCCAGTTGAAAACTTGCTTTAAATTTTCATTATCCACTTAAGCATATTAGAAGATCTCAAATAGAAAACATACTGCAGCTTGGTATCCAAGAGCAAAATGAGATGAGGAATATGTCAGAGATACCAATTCGGATTGAACTTGTGAACAAGAGTTATTTTTTAATGTTAGCATAGCATATTTAAAGGATTTGCCACCAGCTTCTTAAACTGCCTAGTTATTAGCAAAATGCAAAAAGAAGTACGATCCATTACATTAGCAGGTAGTTGTCATTTGAGATTTTTGATACCTTTGATAGGTGAGGGTCTTAACGTAGAGGAAACTACTTCATTCATAAATATTAGAACACTCTAACTTCTTGGCCACGATTTTTATTATGTTTGATTTTAGTAACAAAAGGGTATGTTCCTTTGAAATTTTTTAAAGATTGTGCTATAGCCTTATCATATATGCTACTGACTATATCATCATCCTTTTATCTTATAACACTTATCGTCAAGCCTACATCGATCATTATAGAAGTTTCTTTTAATTTTATAATGTGCAATGTCAATAGTGGTCATTGACTAAGATGTCCCTTCTCTACTAATAGGCAATTCTAGCAAGTGCATTTGCGGAAAAAGATTATGACAGGGCAATTGCAGCTGGAGTCAGGGTATTGCAGGTACTTATTTTGATGAATCATAATGACTTTTTAAACCACCTGAAATTGTAAATTGGAGATTCCTGAGAGTAAAGAGAAAAAAAGGAAACCGCCCAAATAACTTGGATCTAATTATAAGTAGTATTCGAGCATGAAAACAAAGAACGTGCGCAAATGTTCAACTTAGTACAAAGAAGCATCATACCCATTTAATCTTCTTTTGTTGCATTGTCTCCGAATACACCACATGAGACAAAGCAGTGCAATACACCAAGGTTCTTTCTAAGATAAAACCAGCATCATATTTCAGGGGATGATGTTTCCCTTCTGCCCATAGAGATCATGTGCAGGGACCCATACTCACATATGGTGCATGCGTGCTTTTGCATGTGGCCGTACACATATACGCACACACTTGGATCCGAAAATGTACAAGTATGAACTTTAGCGTGACTGCCACCCCTATCAATATGGTTCTAGATATCAGTCAATGTCAAATATCTCATCCTATTTTTCTTTAGAAAATTTGTTACTCTTCAGGCATAGTGGATAGTGGACCCAAATGTTTAGATCATTAGCAGGGTGCTACGCTTGTCACCCATGCAGTGTCGTAGCTAAAACTTGTCAGTTGCTAGCTAGGCATTCTAATTTCAGAACTATTCAATTATGCAGATGGGATTTGTTCTAGGCATGGGGCTTGCTGTGCTTGTTGGTGTCGGCCTAAGATTCGGATCTGGAGTATTCTCGAAAGATATCAATGTCCAGCATCTCATTTTTGTGGGCATCCCAGTATGTTCTCTCAAGTAGCTCAATATCTAACAATACAAGTTTTCTTGGAGAAATTGAGTAAATCATCTTCATGTGCATAACAGTTTATTGCAGCTACACAACCCATCAATTGTTTGGCTTTTGTCCTCGATGGTGTCAATTTTGGAGCATCAGATTTTGCCTACTCTGCATTTTCCATGGCAAGCCCCTAAATCTTTGCTACCAAGATCTACGTTTATTTAGTTCCCGTGAGTTCTAAATATGTTGACTACTCTCTAATAAGTTTCTATATACAGGTTACAGTCTCCCTTATCAGCATTGCTTCATTATTCCTTCTCTCCAAGAGTAATGGTTATGTTGGAATCTGGGTTGCTCTAACTATATATATGGTTCTTCGGGCTCTAGTTGGTCTTGGGAGGTATGCTCTCCTACTTTTTTGAAATCTTCTAGATGAAGTCTTTCATTTCTATTTCATGACAAGAATTTCCACCTTAATTAATCATTATGCATTATTTGTTATGGAGAAGTTTGATGGAGTGCTAAGTTAAGGACCTTACTATTTGGAATCAATTAATCAACAGCAAGCAGAAAGTTAATTTCCAGTATTCATTAGGAGTTAGTAATCTCCCACTTGGATAATGTTCAAGAGCATGTGAAAGTACAATTTTGCTTTGTTTAATGTGGTTTTGCAGAATGGGAACTGGGAGTGGACCTTGGCGCTTTATTAGAGAAGGACTTCTTCCACAACGTTTATGAAGACAAACTTACCTTAAAACTCTTCTTAGATAATCCAGGCCATTTCCGCAACTCATGTTTATTTATATTTCCATAGAAGCCATCCATCTCTTACATTACGCTTTTTCCTCCTTACCTGGGGTTCTCCTACCTTACCTGCTCAATAATCGGTTATATACACATGCTCTCTCTCTCTCTCTCTCTCTCTCTCTCTCTCTCTCTCTCTCTCTCTTCGACACCTCGAATCTACTCAATTAAAAAATCGCAAGGCCAAGAATCATGTTAGATCTCGATAACTGAGACTAAAACAACTTTTTCTAATAAAAAATTCAGACTTATCACGACCTTGAATTTCCACCTCACTCACTCATAAGTTGAACCGAATAAACAACACGGCATCTTTAAGTGCACATATAGGATGTGAAAGTGCAGTGACGTTTCTTCTTCTCAGCAACATGGAATCTCAATGCTGAATCACTCTCTGATGGTATGATCAATTCTCCCACAAGTATTTTACTCCTAGTCAACTTCCTAATCGCAAAGGATCAACTCATTCCAATATGCTATAGTTAGCTGCAGCATGTTAACGTCGCAAGCAAAAGGAGCCTGGCTGCAATCCATACGGAACTAATCGGTGAAAAATACGAATAAGTTTGGCTTATCATTTTGTGGTCGAAGTGCATGTATCTGACGAATTGCAGGAGTGCCATAAAGGCTACATGGTCGAATCTCTTATTTTTCACCGCTTAGACTTACTTAAGATGTCACATATCGACAAGCACGAGCACAACCTGGGATCGTTTTTTTTCCTACTTATCCTCGGGCAACAAAACCACTTCATGCCTTTCAAATTAAAACAAAAGGAGAGAAGAGAACAAAGCCAAAAGCCCCCAAAGGATGGCAACTTCAAGCATTGCATGCAGACGTTGCTAATCGGAAGTAGATTTATTGTGTTTGCCTCCCCCTTTGACCAAGCTCTTCACCATCTGCTTCAATCCCCTCTTTTTACGAGCCTTCTTCTCAGACTTGCCTTCTATCATCTTCCTCTCGGCCTCCAACTCCCCCTCCACCTGCAAACATAGCTGACCAAATATTACGCAATTCAGTTAGTACTTCATCATCCATATTAAATAGCGGAGACTACCGAGCCAATCGTTGACATACCTTGTGGAGACGGTCCTCTACATGATGGAGCCTCTCAACGAGATTGCCTTTGGCTTCGGTCTCCACCATCACACGGTCAAGTGGACGACAGTATTTCTCCAGACTCTTTGGAGAAAAGTCAACGGATGAGACGTGCCCTTCACTGGTCAAAGTCCCGCTTGATGGGGTTGACGCACCGGATGAGCTCTTTGTAAATGATCTGTTACCCACTTTAATCTCCTCTAGTTGCTTTAACTGAGTTGTCATTGAGAGAGAAAGAAATACAAAGACAATCACTATCCTGTGCTAGTACTCCCCCTTCATTTCTTATGGGAAATTTAAACCCATCAAACCTTGAAATGAATTCTCTCGTATAATAATCTGACTTATTGAATTGAAGGGGGTAATATAAGTAATTTTCTGATGTATTGATACCGTATCTTTACTATGTGATGACAGCTAACTATGGTCCTCCTTAAGGATGAGAGAAGGAAATATCGGCAATCAATCACTTCATTTCGATTTAGCTTATATTCAAGATGCCAATTTAGATGGATAACAAACCCCTTGTGGTGTAAACGGTGGCATAGCATACCAATACTGTAAATCTCAACTATACTTTGCGTTTCTTTATTCATGTTAAAATGAATAACAAGTCGGTACTACCTATAAAGACAAAATAGCATACTAACTTATGATGTACACAAACACACATTCATGGAGCTCCTTTTGTATTCTAATCTCTTTGAAACTTGCTATATTGACCGATAAACTTTAACTCCAAGTCAATCTTTACGAATCACTTTTGCTCACAAAGTCGTGAGTTTCTTATCTCTACATAAACTTATACTCAATCCTCTCAACACCTAATTATACCTTTTCAAATTACACTACTCATGAAAGCAAACTATACTTAAGTAAGGTAAGTATAATTTAAGCGGTCAACTTCACAGCCGAAGCATTTCAAGGCAAAGACAATCCAACTATATATATGGAAAAAAGAGATCAATTCTTAGCTCAGCGTACCATGTTATCCAAGCGATCAATGCGAGAGAGGATTGGTTCCTCCATTAGTGCCATTCTCAAGCTTTCTTTCTACAGAAGTGGGGGCAACACAAGTGGATGAGCTATTCAGGAGTTCTCAGTAGCGGCAGCAGAAGCGGGAAAGTAACAAATCTCTGAAGTTGCGGTAGTGAAGAAAAGGAGTGCTTTCTTTACACGTGGCGAAACCGTAGATGTCAACAATTTACACGTGGCGCACAGAGCATCTTCGGTTGTCAGACATGGCATGGGACTTCGGACACGTCAAACAAAGGCTTCTGCATGCTCATTCGCCAGTTGACGGTCGATGTTATCCAGCCAGCCGTTAGAAAAGGCAAGGATCCAGTCTTGAAGTTTCCTTCGATCTTCTGTACCATTTCTATCCGTTGGCTATTTTTTCCCAATAAGTAGCATTTTCGTCCATAAAATTTTTAGTCAAAAGACGAACCTAAACGATAAAGCATGTCATCGTCATCCATTAAATTTCGGGAACTTAACCGTTGAACTAATAATTATAAAAGAATATATTGGACAAAGAAGTTCGAAGGAGACCCATATCGTTATCCACTAAATTTATTCGTATTCCGAATGTTTAATTAACCCTTTTGAGTTAATTACTCTAAGGTCATAATCACAAAAATTCATGGTAATTTCGCATTAATTACTCGTAAAAAATTGTTCGCTTTCCCTTTTTCTCTGCGTGAAAAGATGCTTTTACAATTGAATTTCAATTTATTTTTAACACAAAATCAACAGCTCAAGATGTTCCTGCCCCTTCGCTATTTTACAAGCATGCGTCTAAGTCACATCTTGGTTCGAAGACCGTGGTCTTTGCCCTCAGCCGACCAAGTCATAACAGGGACAGTGAGTTAGAACGGATGGTTTTGTACCTTAAACTGCGTGGCAGTTGGCGAAGTAGAAAAGCAAATAATCCTCTCAACATGCTCACATGGGACTCCTTTTCTTTTTCTTTTTCTGGGCTGAACCACACATGTCTTGATCTTCCCATAAGAGGAAAATCCCCACATCCCATCCCCTTTCTGAGAAGCAACGTCCAAAATCACATTTTCGAGAACTTACACTTCTCTCAGAAGAGTACACTTTCTAGAAACAAAGCGAAAAGAAAGAGAAGGACGGTACTAAAAAGGGGGCACGAGAGAGGAAAGAATGCCAATAAGCTTAGGATCACCACCATGCGATAGGTATAATGCATTTGAACGAGCAAATACAATGTATTAGCTATTCATGAGAACAATACATTAACTGTTTTGGCAGCAGTCAAAAGGGAAGCCAAAATACAGATCCTCCAACTAATGCACATTAACTTATGACCTTTGAAACAAAAACTCTCACAGCCTATCTATCCACAAATAAATAAATCTTATAATCGACAACAAACAAGATTGCACTTTGCAGCCAGCCAGGTGGGTACATCTAACGACAGACAAAGGTTACCCTCACCTTCACAACTTTAGCTTAGTGGGGAGTAACCAATTTCGGATCTTACAGTTTCCCCATCTGTGTCCAATTATTAGCAGTTGATTCCACACTGCTCAACGGCAGGTCCAGTAACTCGGGTCGTGAAGGGATCAATACGCACCCACAGAAGTGAGAAAATGGATGCTAGGAGGATCGACCAAACAACTACAATGGTTGGTGTGCGGTTCTGGCGTCCCATCAGACCTTTGAGGAAGGGGTACAGGTGAACGATCACCCAAAACGCAAAGAACAACTTACCAAAAAGTGGACCCCACGACTGATATCCACTATTGATGGCATACGAAATCCCAGCCACGACCCCGACCAAGTTTATGATGAGGAGCGTAGTGGGAGGGATGAGAAGAGTTGTCCACTTGAACATGTAGAGTTCGGCAGAATCCCCATCTTCATCTGATGCTTTGGATGTAACAGTAAAGTTGGTGTCAATTCCAGCCAAGACTTTGAGCAGGCCCTGGAAGACGGCAAAAAGATGGGCAGACACACCACCAATCACCCAAAATTGCTCATTCCTCCACCATTCATCAATTCCAACACCACTCCACCTCATCTCCAGGATACCAGTGGCAAAAATGGAAAGGAAGAGCGAAATGAACCAAATACTGGCAACGTTACTAATCTGCACCACCAACATCAAACCTCAGTCATTGATTGATAATTAGATACACTAAAAGCTAAAAACCTTAATGGTATTCTCGAGTGCAACAATATCATCGAGAGAGAAATTATGGTATCAGTAAGCAGAAGTAAATGATAAGAGGTTAAATATCAAGACAACAAAATGAGTTATGACAATGAATGCTGAATGGCGCACCTGTGGAATAATAAACTTGTTTGTCAGCAGGCAGACAGCTGGCAGGGTACAATACATCAGAAGAGGTATGGCAGTGATGGGATAAATGGTAGTGTTGACATATGCAAACCTCTCAAGCCATTTAAGCCTACCGCCATATCCATACCAGATAGGGCAATGGCGGCTAAAAAGAATTTCAACAGAACCTAGAGCCCATCGAAGCACCTGGTTCAACCGATCAGAAAGATTAATAGGAGCAGACCCTTTAAATGCAGGACGTTTTGGCATGCAGTAGATTGACCGCCAACCACGCGCATGCATCTTGAATCCTGTAAGAATATCTTCTGTGACAGATCCATAGATCCATCCAATCTGCAAAGCAAAAGAGAGATTGTGCTCAAGTGTCGAACCAAATACTGGAGGAAAAAGAAAGGACATTAACAGAAATACTAGAGTATAAGTCAAATTTCATCTTACAAAGTGACCTACCAAGTAGGAAAATTACTTGTTTTTAGAAGGCAAGGAGTTAGTTGCATACAAGAAAAATATGAAAATGAATTACTTCACTCGTTATCTCTTCTGCTGAATACACACAAAGACAAACTCCATCCGACATCTTCCCCCCGCAATCTAAGCCTTCACTCTCCAATAGCCACGTATCTCTTTCTCATATAACAACAAACACTCGGGTGGAATAAAAATTAGAATAAGCTCACATACCTCACTTCCCCAGTCCGATTTATCCTCATAACCACAACTGATGACATGAATAGCCTCCTTAAGAAGGGTTTCTGGAGTTGCAGATTGAGGAACACCACCATTCTCCATAAGCGTAGAGGCCACAAAGACAGCAGACTGACCAAACCTCTTCTCTAGGCTCATTTGCGACATGAGCAATGATTTTTCATCATCAAATCCAGCACCTATGAACATGCAAATAAAAAGTCAGCTGGAGAGGTTTTAATCTAAAGGTTAAAGCTCCTCCTGCAGCATTATAACTTTCTAGCAGAAGATCAACACTATCACCTGAAATGAACTATTAGACATTTAATAGCTCTTACATACAGGAGCGGCATTAAATGGATAGTGAACAGGATTGCCAACATGAACTGTTAAAGTGCACTAGCAAGGTCTCAACAAAATAAGTGATTGATGAAGATAGGTGAAATCCAGGCAAATAAAACATTAAGAAAAACCTAAGAAAACTAAATTACTGAAAGAACATAGAAATTGCGTCATTGGAAGGATCCCGAGTCATCGGGGACAAAAGACATCCTCAGACAAGAGTGTCAAAACCCCAAGGGCCACTAAATTTCTGAGGCAAAGGGTTACATTAAAATGAGGACATATTCCAGATCTCAAGGCCTCACTAACTTGTATACCTCTATCTGCTGTTGACCAGTCAAATGTTATTGAGGTTGCAAGGAAGTTTCCAGGCAAAATTAAATGATCCAAGAAATAGCTAGATGTGTACCTTCCACTCCCTCTTCTATATCTTCCAGGCTGAAGATAGGCACAGTTGGATCTACATGTTTGCTAGACTTCTTCTTGTCAGAGCCTTTTTTACTTGATCTTGATTTCTTTCGTGATCCACCACAGAGAGAAGACAGGAATCCTGACTTTCTCTGCTTTGGCTTGTGAGGAGGTTCATAACCATATAAGGCTGTTCTATTGAACACGCACCCAGTTCCGACATACACAGGACCTTGGATGCCATCCAAACCTCTCAAGTTTATCTAGAACATAAAACAGAATACCCTTCTAATGAGTTATGCAAGGAAACTGAAGAATGTTTTAAGTCTTAGTCCATAACAAAAGTACATGCTTTGACAGAGGAGGTGATTTTGAGGTCAGCGCAAGTAGCAATATTGGACATAACATAAGAAAATTATAATGAAGAGACGAAGAGCTTACATCAAAGAACACAGTATTGCGATTGGCGTATCTGTCATTTCTATCAATACCATCAAATCTCTGTGGAAATTGTACGTAACACACATGTTTCCCAAGGTTAGGGTCCATCAAGAAACACATGGCTTCTCTCAATGCCTTACTGTTGTTTATGTAGTGATCACAATCAAGATTCAATAAGAAAGGTCCATTAGTGAGGACAGCTGAGACTCGCACCTGAAAAAAAAATAGACAAGGTAAGTAAAGCGAAAAAATGAAAGCATCAACAACCAAAATTAACAGACATCTACTCACAAGAGCATTCATAGCACCGGCTTTCTTGTGATGTTGGAAGCCCGGACGTTTTTCACGAGAAACATAGACCAAACGTGGCAGCTCATTACCCTCAGCATCAAGACCTCCACTTTGCCCTAAGAAAACCTGGCAACAGGTGTAAATGCTCAGTAAGGAAAAAAAATACTGCTTCCAGGGTCCAGGAACTATAGCGTGACCCTCATCATAATGGAGTTAAGAGAACTTGGATGTGGAGTCATGGCCTTGAAGATGCAGCACAATACGAAACAAGAGAAATCTCTACAGAAAATGATATCCATGAGAAGTTAATAGATTCATTTATCCTCAATCTATAACAGCCACAACTATCATTATGACTCTTTTAGGTTCAATTGCCATAAGAAACACCAAGTACAAATTGATATCATAGACATGAGAATGAGATATTATAGTTCACATGATCATGGGTGCATTGACAAATGGATAAAACCAAGCTTGTTAAACTCGCTTTTTTAACTTGGATCTAAGAGACCTTTATGAAATTGAATTGTAAGATCATAAGATATGATATGCGAACTTTAAAATAACCCCGAGAATTTTAGGAATTTGATACTTATAGATCATGAGAGCTCCACACCATCAAATTTAGTAATGGAAGTTAAATGATACTATTATCCTATTAACAACACCATCAGTGTCACATTGTATAAAAATAAAACATAAAAGCATTCCAACTAGCATTTTGGCTCTTGTGATTTCCTGATGTATACTTGCAAAATCAAAAAAAAAAAAAAAAAAAAATTCCAACTAGCATTTTGGCTCTTGTCACATTAGGGAGGCAATTTCATGGAGAGGACATAATCACAAACTCAAAGTCAGTCCACATACGTCATCATCAGTATTATAACTTTCTCCTAACCATCAGTAAATTAGAAATATATATTCAATTGATTTGTGAACAGTATGCATTAATGTGAAATAGGAAGAGGGCAAAAGAATTGGGGCCTTTCAAGAAATTAATTCCCATACAATGAAAGTTTTAAAGCTTTCAGCTTTTTGTTGCTTAAGTAATCAAAACTAATGGGGTGGAGAAGGAGATTTCTGATGAAAATTTTAATCATAGTTGGGTCGCATGTGAGGCTTTCAGTGGCAGCTTCATCGAACATGAGAGAGAGAGAGAGAGAGAGAGATTGCTGTGTTGCCCCCTGAGAGTTCAGAATGTGTTTTTTGTTTTTTGAAGTTAAGTTTGCACTAATAATGACGAAATGAACCGTTTCATTACACCTTAATATGGGCCCCTTTGTCTCATTTGCTTTGGGGCCTAAAGAAAGCCCACAATTTCACGTAACAAGCCCCCGGACAAATATAAGCCAGCCCAACAATTCTTACCAAGTCAACTGCAATTTCACTTCACAACTCAATTTCCATGATTTGGCTCGTAAAATCATACAATTTCACTAGCCAAATCACAATTTAAATACATTGGATTAAACTATAAATTAATCAGAATCAATCCAGGGTGAATACGATTTTACAATCTAAATCGCAATATTAACTACATTGGAAAAATTATAAATGCACCTGAATCATTCCAGGGTGGTCTCTTGTGTTATTTCCAGGCCATGGTGTCCCATCTTGCATGATCCATCCTTCCTCGGGAATCTTTGCTGCCTTGGCAACAAGTCCATTTATACGGACTTTAAATTCCTCATATTCTCTCTGCAATACATTAAAAAGCGAACATGTCACAACGCAATGCACATTAAATGGTGATTGCAAAACACTATCATGATTCAGATCTAAACTCATGCCTTCATAGCTCTGCGATCTTTGACAAATGATGGATGAACTTTGTCCTTCAAGTAGTCAATTTTCAGAGCAAAGTACCATTCAGGTGCTCGAGGCTCAATGCTATACTTCTTGCAGAAAGGAACCCATTTCCTTGCAAACTCTGATGTTTCAGAAAGGGCCTCAAAAGTTAACATTGCAGCTCCATCATCGGACACATAGCATGAGACCTTGTCAACTGGGTAGTCAACTGCAAGAATGGAGAGTACGGTATTTGCTGTCACAAGAGGAGGTTCTTTGAGTGGGTCGACAGTACTGACAAAGATGTCAACAGCAGCTAACTGTGATGGTTCTCCTTCTCTGTCATACCTATAACATGTAAAGTTCCACCAAGATTTCTGATCAGACAAAACAAGTTGATGATAAGAAAAACCTAAGTTAACAGATTCATGAAGTAGTTATCCTACCTAATGGCTAGTCTGTCGAGATACGTTTCACGATTTACTGGAAACCACTTCGGAAACTGATCCAATATCCAAGATATTGCAAACCAAATCTCACATATCACAGATATTAACCACAGAGCATAGGCATTGGGCACAGGATTTGTAATTCGGTAGTGCAAAAAGATGGAAAGAATGATAAGCCGCAGGACTATAACCATTCTATATGGATTTATCCTTGATGATGGAACAGAGACCTTCCTCGAAAGGGGCTGCCTGGCTTCATCATTCCTACAGAATAAGAAATTTATGTGAGATTCAGCCAAGGACTGAACACGATAAACAGATAGAACGAATTATTAAAAAGTAGTTGCAGTTACATTATGACACCAGTGACTATATTTAATAATGGAGAACCAGCATCAGAAGAGATTTTGAGAATTTCTAGCAATTCAACATAGATTAACAGCTTTTTCAGCTGAAATCAGAGATGACCACATTATTAAGCAACATCAACAAAGGAAAGGTTAGTGAAGATGGTCAGCCTCACTTTTAGTCCAACAGTAACAAATTCGACCGTAAGAAATGCTAAGTGAAAAAAATAAAAAAGGACCAATAAATTTTAATAGGGTAGAGACTCACAGTAAAGAGTCATCCACAAGTACATCAGTGCTGGCATCGATATCACCAACTCCTCTTTCGGAAGTAGCCTGGGCAGTGCTCATTGGAGCTACATTCTTCTCTTGCTTCATTTTCCAGCCATCAACTCTCTCCTTCCAGGCAACGTTGTTCAGTCCTGATGAACCAAATTCCCGCACTGGGTCCACCACCCTGATGTTAGCTGCATCGCCAGTACCACATGATCAATATGTGCCATACATAGGGGTTACAAGCATGTAGAGACAAGGATGTTTGTGAATAACAAGAGGGAACTACGTGATTGATTAGCATCGGCTACATAAGGTAGAGAATGGATGCGCTTCCCAGCACCAACATCAGGAGATGCCACAGAGAGGCGTTCAGGCGAAGCAGCAGATAACTCCCCAGAAACCTGAAGACATTGTGATGAATAACAATGCAAAGAAATGTTTAATTCTAAATCAACGCCAAAGAGAAAACCAGCACCCATAAGCTCAAACAATGTACCTCTTGGCCACTTGTAAGTCGAGGAATATGGTTGTGAGAAACCTCCTTATCGTAGTTTGGTGCACTCACATCCTCATTCTGTCCATACTGCATGTGCCAACTCAAGATGCGCTCTTCAGTCTTCCGGTTTAGATTTTGATTTTCTGAGTAATTGAAATCACTCACACTATCATCAGCATCAGCATCTTCTTCTTGGTCACCAAGAATAGCCGGACTTCCTGGAAAGAACACATATGCATAAAGGAACCACAGAGACCAAGGTCAAACACAATCAAACAATAATATTGACAAGGTTTCATGTCGAAGTAGTTTGACAGCAGAACTATAAGAGGTGGCTATAGCCCCAGATTCAGCAGGGAAAGAACACGAAAAAGATAGTCTCTCCCAAAAGGACTATGTACGACAGACCTCTGTGCCTCTTGTATCTGGTTTTGCATTGAGGACATGACTGATTCCCGTCTTTCCTCTCATACTCATAGCATGGCCTACAGACAGGAAATGCACAGACATTGCAAGCAACAAATGGCTCGCCATCAACACTTTTGCCAACGTTATCACCACAAATCTGGCAGACTTGACCACCCAGAATTTTCATTGACTTTCCCTGTGCAAAAGTCACAAAAATAACGGCATTGAGCAAAATCTTTCGTGTGTCAAAGGAAGTAGGTGATGTAAATGATTACGGCAATAATAACTATTCAGGATTTTATCAAGCTAACCACACGATCTAAAACATACCATTGCCCAAGGAAGGTGAAAACGATAAAAATAAAATAATAATAAATAAAAAAAGAGCAAAAGATAGTTTCCACTCCATCGAAATCTCCGTTGCCCCAATTTATCAACCTCCATATGTCCCCAATAACTGAACAACCATCTAACAGTGCAGGATTCAAAAACCATGAGAATCAAGATAGTTTAACAAGTATCTTTAAGTTTTCAACGAGACAAACTTTTTCAAACGACATTAAAAGTTCCTCACACTTTGCCATTCCTAAATTTGTGCCATCAAATGGGCAATGGTGTAAATGGAATATCATCAAAAAGACTAGTCAGTAGTCAGCCCTCACCCCAGTTTCTCCTTCCGACTCCATCGCAATAGCTCCTCCTGGCTCGGATGCTAAGAGAGGATGACTTCACTGATTCCGAACTTGATGTGGCATTAGCAGAAGCTGTAGAGATCTCTAGTGTTGCATTCAGAAGCAACTTGTTTTCCAGTAAAAACACAGATCCGTGAGTAAATTCCTGAAAAAGTTGCGAAAAATAAGTTATTCTCCTTCCACAAGCCCAAGATCGCTCCAATTGAACGACAATTGCGGACGAAATTTAGAGACTTGGACTAGCTTCTATAAGGACCGCATAATCAGGCAACGATTCTTCAGCTTGACTGAATAAATCTCATTTCCCCCTTGTTCACCAGTCAAAGAACAAAGTCGAATCTCGAGTGACGAGATCCAAACCTTCCAGATTATCCGTCCTACTTCGGCAATCACAGATCATGACCCCCGGGAGAAAATGGGAAATTAAGCAGTGCACTCACCTCAAAATCCGATCTTGACCGGATAGAACGACGGAGGACGGTAGGCGAAACGCTCAGTTCCTGCACAAAGAAGAGCACTTTCTTCAACTCTCCATCGAATCGAATCCAACAGAACCGAACCGAACCAACAGAACCGAACCGAACCCAGAGGGAAAGCATGAAAAAATGCAGATCGAAACTGACCGGAGCTGAGAGAGAGAAGAGGATGAGCAGAGAGAGAGAGAGAGAGAGAGTGGTGTGCGGGGAAACGCTAGCTGTCTCTCCTCTGGTTCTCTCGCTCGCGCTTTGTAGATGCGATGTGATGGGGATGTACCCACTAGCGGCAATGTGTATATAATTCCTCCGTTTCTTTATTTTAATCTCTTTAGTTAGAGTTTGTAAAAGAAGGAGAAAAAAAATTCAATCTTTTCTTGTTTTTTCCGTTTTACTCCCCCGCTGTCCGAGTGTCGGAGTCCAGCTGTAGTTGGGAATTCCTAATTTCGTGACTTTGCAAAAGGGGGAAGGGGAAGGAAATTGCTTGGGAGCGACGAAAGCGACAGAGCAGCAGCTGCTCTGGAAGGGTAATTGGTATTTCCACGACCGAAGCCTCCACCGACAGATCAAACGGCAACGAGAGGAACTGGCGAGATCTGACGTTAAGACATCCCTACCAATCATCATCGCTCTCTCCTTGCCTTTTGCATCCCGTCTAAATCAGCTAACCACTGAAATGACGTTTGCCAAAGAAAACGCGGAGCAACCACCCCCATCATTGACTCAATTTTTCCCTGTTAAAAAATCGCAGAGAAGGGAAGCAGAAGCACGAGATATTTATAAAAAAGGGTATTTTTAATTGTTTCGCCCATGTGCGGGGGACGGCGGGATCGTCGGCGGTTGGGGAAAGAGAAGAGCTGGAGGAGATGGGAGTTTCTTTTTGGTCATTTGGAGGTAATTTGTGGCGATGATCTACCATTTTCTGGGAAAATAAAAAGGAAGAATGACAAAAATGATCTCTGAATTTTAGCCCCGACTTATAATATCATTTTTAAGTTTTTAATTTATTCAATGTTATCCTTACATTTTTTTGTAAATATTCAATTTAGTCTCGGATACATAAAATATTTGATATTATCTTTTTGTTAGTTCAATATAACGGAATTGTTAATTTGATTTCCAGTCCAATATGTTTAAATAGAGGACAAATAAAAAAAAGTTAATCGTGGATAGACCTATGAAAATGGATCTTAAATCCATATATGATCCATTTCAAACATAAATGAGTTACATATGGATCACCTTAATTTTGAATGGCCTACCTTAAATGGATTTTAAATTTGAAGACATTAATAAACAGGTCTAAGTAAGTTGAGTTTCAAACAATTTCCAACCCACTAGACTCATGCCCTCTCCACTCTCCCTCCCCATCGACCTTATAAAAAAAATTAAAAAAATCAAAATTATAATTATAATTATAATTTTTTTTTTTTTCCTTCTTCCTTTATTCTTCTTCCATCTTCCATCTTCCATCTTCCTCGCTAGTGGTCAACCACGGTAATGCCTAGTGATCGGCCAAGCAAGGGAAGAGCTCGTTGTGGTCTAGCGCTGATGAGGCTTGAGCTCACTAACATTTGGTGAGACTCGAGTGTCTTTGATCTATGGTGAAGCTTGAGCTTGTTTGTGGCTAGTCACTAGTTATCAGCACAGTTGGCGAGTAGTTGAAGAAGAAAAAAATCAATTTTTTTAGAAAAATACTAAATAATTCAATTTTTGAAAAATAATAAAGATATTAAAAAGTAGTGCACAAAGGAAAATTAAATCAAACTTTTCATACTAAATATTGAAAAATATTTTCTAATTTATTTTCAAATTTCATACAACACCATAACATATTGTTATTTTCCTAGAAAATGATTTCTTTATTTTTTTTAAAATAGAGCCTCAATTTTTTTGACAAAATTATAAAAATTGTCTACTATTCATACTACATAAAAGTGTTTTAGCAATACAATTTAAAAAAAAAAATCATAAGAAATAAGTTTTCCTAAATTTAGTTAAATAGGTTAGGTCGTGTATAGATCGATAAATTTGTATTATGATAAATGAGTCATAAACAAGTTAGATGGGTTAAGACTATATATAAGTTGGCCCAAACCCAACTCGACTGACCCATTTAATAAGTCTACTTGTGGATTATTCACATGAGATATACGAGTCAAATTAGCACATTATAATAATGCTTTTTATTTGTACAATTTCCATGTTATATGATGACATGGATTTTGATTTGAAAAAAATGATTTATGCATATTTTATAAAAACGTGAATTATTATATCCTAGTTTGAGATGAGTGTCTAACATAAATAATCGATGTGTAGCGTTATTTATTTTTCCACTGATCAAACTTAGTGGATTGGAAGCCAATTAGTTAACTTCGCTAATTTAAATTAATGAAAAGATAATGTTGGATTCTAACGTATAGTTTAGAGACTAAATTAAATATTTATCCAAAATTCAAATATCATATTAAACAAATCAAAAGCTTGGAAATAACATTGCACATTGATATAAAGTTTAAGGATTACATTAATTAAATTAAAAGTTCAGGCACCCAAAGTCGATGGGCTATTTGCATAATTGATTATGCCAAACATAATCTTCATGGGGAAAAAGGCAAGGCCACACGGCAACGGCGACGTTTCAGTCCCGGGTCGGGTTAGGTTCGGTAAAACTTCGAAGCGTTCCTCTCGCGACGGTGCCTTTCGCCAATCGCCGCGAGCAAGCGAGAATCGGAGCGACCGAGAAACCCGACAGACGAGGGCGGGGGGGTTCTTGTCCCTCTTCATCCGAAGAGAGCAAGGAGAACAAGATGTCGTCTTTGGGCTCTCTCAAGTCGCAGATATTCGACCGAGAAGAGAGAAAGCAGTATGCTTTCCGACAATTTTCTGCCTTCCTCCAATGTGGTTTTCGATTCAAATTTTTTTTTTTTTTTTTTTTTGGTTTCCAGGCAATATCAAGCTCATATCAGGGGTCTCAACGCGTACGATCGGCACAAGAAGTTCGTCCGCGATTACGGTACGCGGTTCCTTTCTTGTCTGGAATGTCCCCCCTCGATTGGGTCAGCCCTACGTTTTTACTCCTGGCGTTGGACTACATGGAAGGATGCACATTATGAGCTATTTATGTGTGGTTATCCCGTGGTCCTATATGGATAGGATGATGAACAGTCCCCTCCAATTAGACGGATGGGGGCTACAGTCGTCCTCATATTCTCGTCTCCATTGCCGATGGAATCGCGGCGACAGGGGATGAATCTTCTGATATTGATTTCGTTCTAGTCTGGGTAACGATTTTGTTAAGTGGGACTTAATTGTCTGCGGAAGTCGGATGCCAAGAAAGAGTGCAAATATCGAGCCTCTTATTTGCAGGTTCATGGTGTCCTATAGTAAATGGATAAAGAATGATAATTTTTTTGTGATGGAGAAGTTGTCTACAATTATCCTTACATATTAAATCTTATGAGTAGAGTTCATCTTAAGTCTGTGTTTCTAGTGATGTTAATTCTTATGGTAACGCGGGTGTTCATCATATTCGAGTGTACCAATTATGGAGGTATGCTCGGCGTATCTTTGTAGGCAACTCTCAGTTTACCATCTTACTGGTTTTGCAGTTAATTTCTATGGCAAAGAAAGATCTGTGCAAGCTAATTTGCCCGTTAAAACTGATCAAGATACTTTACGAGAAGGCTACAGGTATTTTCATCTTGTGTCCCTATACGTTCTCATAGTATTTTGTGTACGCAATATAGCTATTTGTGCTAGTCGTACTTATTTTGTTCTGAAGCACTAATGTTATACATTTATTGATAACTATGACTTAAGAGAGAGTGCATATGATTAAAGTGAAATGCATCAATGCGTGGCATGGCGTTCCTTCTCTGTGAAGATGCATCCATGACCCGTGATTTTTAAATTCCAGTTTCCTCATCTGTAAATTAGAGGCTACACAGAACATACCTGCTGCTAGCTTCTAGTGTAAAAGTCAACTGTTTTTCTCCTTTCTTTCCCTTTTTTTTTTGTTGGATTTTATGTATACTGATGTTCACAAACTCATGGTATTATTTCTGTAAATCCTGGTAATAGTGAATAAATATGCAACTGATCTCTAGTTTATGGTTTTGTGTAATAATGTTATGCTCATGTTGGTTAGACTGAATGAAGGGATGGTCTGCACTGCAACTGGTTCTTCCTTTTGGTAGCTTTTAATTGTTTGCTATGAATCTTGAGCTATTGATTGGGAGTTTGCCTGGTTTATACGGATGGTCTTTTCATCTATCTTTGACATTTTCCTCTTTTGCACTTCAGTGTGTGCATTTTTAATTTCAGTGCTCTTTATTAAGGTTAGACTTACTTAAAAATCTATTTTAATTCTTTTATTAATTGATTGATCTAGGTTTATACGAACGGAGGAAGATGATATGGATTCATCTTGGGAGCAAAGGCTGGTGAAGCGTTACTATGACAAGCTTTTCAAAGAGTATCCTGTCTAGTTTTAACTGTCACATACTTAGGAGACTATTCTATTCATTTCTAATGTGAAATCCAGTTTTCTTGCCCATACTCTTCATGCAACTTGTGTGCCGGTTTATTACATCTCGGTCCTCTGCTTGCTATTATGTTGTTACTGGTCGGTGTCTTTCGAAAATCATGTTTTCGATTATGAATATGGAAGACACTTTGAAGATGGATGTCTTCTGCAAGTTTTATTATGGTCATGAAACAGGGTTGTCAATGTGAGATTTCTTATACTCTGAAATTGACAATTACTTTTTCCCTTGTGTGATTTTTTCATCTTTCATATGTTGAGTTGATCAATACTTATGCTGGTTAGGCAGTTGTCATGACCACGGATGTGCCTTGTTAAAGTATTCTCACCTCGTGTGTCAAAGCTTACATTGACTCTGGTGAGAATCGTGCAGAGTGGGGTATATTTGGAGATGTAATGTATATTTTTCTATGGGAGCATGTCATAGGTCAGTGTAGCATCCGTGGATGAATGTTTTCGGCAGCTTATGTCTGTTTTTGAAGAGGAAGGATTGATGATGAATACTGCCAAATGGACTTTTCCTTTAGCGGCTTAAAAACCTAAAACGATAAGGACACTTGATTTAGTGATTTTGATCCTGTTTGGTGGCTTATGCTCTTGCTTTTTGCTTGGGCTATGGCGTGTTGAATAAGGTGTATGAGGTCAGAAGATGAAGTGAAGTGTGTGGGATGGATGCCCAAGAAGCATAGAAATAGCCTCTTAAAGTGGGCTGGGATGGTAGAAATGGCAGGCTTTTCCATAATAGCTCCACATCTGCCCACATCGGAGAGAATTTTTGCTGCCAATTGCTATTCAGGCCATGTATGATCTTCAGTAGTCATGTCATCACTGGTGGATATATACAAGTTTCTGTTGACACTTCCATGCTTTCAAAACTTCATGTTCATAGTCTGTTGATTCGTAAGGTAAACTGTCTTTTCTGTGCATCATTGTTGACATTATTGCAATTTTCCTTTTAGTTCGTAATTCAGTGACATTGCATCGACTTTGTCTAGATGGGAAAATTGATAAGGTACTCTGATTGATGTTCGCCACTTTTATGGTACTTTACACTGCTATCATGTGTTCCTCCCTTAACAGGTTTGTAGATACTGCATAGCTGATATGACGAAGTACAAAAGTGGCAAGGTGAACCGATGCTTACATATTTGTAAAACAATGCTGGTGCTTTCAATGATTTTGCAGCTATGCATGCCCAGTTTGAATACTGTTGCCCTTTCTAGAAAGCTTGAGTCTCTAAAGGATCTGGACAAATAGTTCTTTGGCTTTTTTACCACGATCTCTAGCAAGTTCTCTTTTACTGATGTTTGCCATGGTTGTGTAAGAGCATATTCTGGTTAACGCTGTCTCTTTATGATTGTTTGATCAGTTTATTGGATTTAGCCTCTTCATCTGTTATCTCCTTGTGGGTGGATCAACATTTCTGATCTCACATGTTACTTCTTGACAAACCTACTAATTCCCATGAAAGACGAAAGTCAATTGATGACTTTAGTTGCTGGAAACTTGATTCAGTTAAAATAATTTCTGTTTCAAGCCATGTGATGCTCCAGTTGGCTGGGTATGCACTAAACACCATTTACTAAAAGTTGCTAGTAGGAATTTAGGACATAGGAAAAATGGGATGCTTGTCAGTAATCTTGTTTAAGCAGCTTTAGCCATAAAAGAAGCATTTATCTCTGCGTCTTAACCTTTCATTCCCCTTTTCTTCTCCCCTTTGTCTCCATTATATCTGACATCTACTTTTTTGTTCTCAATAGATTGGTCTAAGATGGAGGACAGAGAAAGAAGTCATATCTGGGAAGGGTACATATTCTTTTCATCTTGATTAGTGTGGTACAACTTTATATCTTTCTGTGATCTTGATTAGTGCTTGCATTTTTGCTAAAGCTCTTAACTTAAAATGGCTGTCCAGTGGGCAATGCTTTTAGCATAAATCGTTGTTAATCTGGAGGGATTTACCATGTCGACATACGATACATTTGTATGAAGTGTTACCTTGTATATTGTGATGACATATACAAATGCCTTATGTCGAGTAGGTAAACTTGGAGAGTAGGTTTCTTATAGAGTATAATATTAAGACCATCTGATGCAAAATGTCTTATGCAGTGGTAAAGTTCCAGCATGCCAGTGTTAGGAAAGTAACATGACAATATTTTGCGAGTTTGGTGGATGTCTTTGTAATTGATCTTTCATATAGGAAATTTTTTTGTTCTTTGTTCTACGTTATATTTTGCTGTCACTTTCATCGAAGGGTCCAATAATGGCTTGCTCAAGAATGTTTTGATGTGTTTCCCTATCACGCTTCTTGTGTCTCTTTGTTTATTTTGTTCACATGAAAAGGGTTATTGCATCCACACAAAGAGAGTTTGCATCAAAAGAATGTTTGTCAGGAAAATGCTGAATTTGCCTCCCACTGGGCTGAAAGTTATAGAGCCATGTTTTGTCATCTTAGTTAGTGAGTAAAGATATCATTTATAGTTGGATAGCAGACTCTTGACATCCTCTTCTGCCAGGGCAGTTCATATGTGGTAACAAACATTGTGACGGGACAGATGGCCTTGCAAGCTATGAGGCAAGTGTTTTTTGCTAGTTTTCCTGATTGATCTTGGTGCTAACCTCCTTGATGATTTTTTTGGGAGAAGAGGAAAGGGGAGAAATAAGCAGTTTGATCTTGAATATGGGGGAACTAACTGTGAAAATTGGAGAAAATATGACATGATGAAAGGCTTTTAGGAGGAACCAAGGTTAATGCAGTAATAACATGTGTATGAGGATGCCATAAAGATGGATAAATGAGAAGTAGATCTGCTATATTTTATTCTGGTCTTTACTTGTAATCTGCAGAGATCTTATATTCAAACTCAATTTCCCTTCAGTCCATTTTCTCTCCTCCCCTAAACAACAAATATTACACTGTAGAACATTGTTTTTTATCCCAGCCTTTGTTGTGCATCCTCTTTTCCAAACTGAAGTGAAATGAACAATGTGTAGATTGTGAAGGAACTATTTAGGTATTGCTATTAGTTCTGAGACATGATTGCTTGTGCTTTCTTCATATGCACTATTCACAAGCATGCGTTGTTTCCTCCCATCGTTGCGCGTCTAGGTTTGACACGTGATTCCATTGGCATCCCAGCCATAACATACACCCAGTTTTTCATTCATTTTTTAGGCTGATGACCATAATAAATTGAACTTGCTGAATTGTGCAAATATTCATATGCTTATTTACAATATGTCAGACTACATTCTTAGCAATCAGCTTTAGGAACTTGTCCTGATTCTTGAGCCATTCCTTCGGCCTGTTGATTTCTCCAGTATTCAACAAGTTACAGCATCACTCAGTCAAGATGATGCAGAATGATAATTCATTCTCCTCTTCATTTTAACTTTCGAACTTTCTGACTGGATTTTCTCATCAGACTTTTGCTCATGGTATTAGAATTCTGACTTTGTGCAACTTGTGGTAGAATCTCTTATAGTCAGATTTTTTGATGTTACATGGCAGGTAAACTTCTCTTATTTTGAAGCGGGGGAAAACAAACAAGCCTTGGTAAAATTGGTAACTTGTGAGAGGTCAGTGGAATTACTGTTTTATCTCCTCAACATTCTTGAGTTTTACTTGATTCACAAATTGCTATGTTAATGTTTTGTAAAATGTGCTGATGATGGCTGCAACAAATGTCAGTGCTTGCTTTTGTACCTCATTGTTTATCTAAATTTGTACTATTAGGAGAGTGAATTGGACCGTTCATTCTTGGAACTCTTCCATGACCTGAAACGTGAGTGTGGTCTAAGTGCATGTGCTGCTGTTTTGACTGGAAAATCATGCCTATATGACTTCTTGCTTGTTTTCAGAGACTTTCTTCTTGTCAACGCTGTTCTTCATTAACCATGTTGGGAGTCTGGATGTGGTGAAAAACTTAGATCAGAATATTCCTCTATACATATTCACTTGCAAAACATGCTTTTGTTGTTGCTGATAATAGATGTGCTGATAAGCTTCATTACAAGAAGAGAAAAGAGAAAGAGTTAATGGACAGGAAAGAGAAGGAGAAATTGGTGAAGCTGGCGAATTGTGAAAGCAAAAGAAAGAGGTCAAGCTTTGCTATAATGAGCTGATTGATGTTATACCCGTATATTTTTGCTTAGAGCATAATAGAATCATACATTGCCTTTCAGGGATCAATCTGGGATTGATGATGATACAGACTCTGAATATAAAGAGAGAGAAGCGAGCACAAGAAAAGGTTTTCCCCTTGTCCTTAACACCCCCCCCCAAAACACAAACCTAATGCTTAATGTGCATCACAGAACATATATGTTACTCTTTTTTTTCTTTTAATTACTCCCTGTTCATTGAAAATGGAGGAGCGGGCACAAGAAAAGGTTTTCCCTTGTCCTTACTCCCCTCCTCCCCCTAAAAAAAAAAAAAAAAAAAAAAAAAAAAAAGCCTAATGCTTAATGTGCATCACAGAACATATACGGTACTCATTTTTATTTCCCCCTTTAATTACTCCCTGTTCATTGAAAATGGAGGTGACATTTGCAAAGAAAAATTTTAGTGCTCTGCTGATTGCACTCAACAGGCTCATAAACTCAATTGCCGTATTGTGTAGCATTTTCCTTAATTTAGGCCCACAGTATGTCCATGGAAATGGACAACTTAATGTTAGATCCACATACTATAGAGATGTGCCTTTTCTATGGTGCCTTCTCTATAATTGCTCTGTTTTTTTTTTGCTTTTTGTGCAGGGAAAAAGGCTTCAAGTTCCGGGGGCAAGCATAAAGATGACGATGAAGATGATGAGAATTTTGATGAGTTTCTCCAGGGAATGTTTCCATGATATGACCACATGGAATCAAATGGTTAATATTGGCATAATGGAGCGTCTGATGGCATGGTTTAGCTGCGCTGGTATGCTTGTGTGCACTTCAAAGTATCCTCTCTTTCAGCCGAGCGAAGAAAAATGGTCGCGTGATGAATGCCCCGTCGCTGTAACATAATGACAAGACTGCACAAAACAGTGAAAACTTAGATATGTGAAGTATTTATTAAGCCTGGAAGTTTATTTACATTGCCATAGATCCTGTGATTTGCAATGGGTAGTGTAATATTTACTCGCCCAGAGATCCCTTTCATTGTCTGGAGTGACTTCTCTACAAGTCCGCCCCAGGAGAACCTAACACTGCCGAGATCAGTCGAGTGAAGCTTGTAGCGGATGGTGGGCTTGGACTGAAGTGTTGGCTGAGGGGCCTATTAATCCAAATTGAGCCGAGGCCTGCAATGAAGGGGAACCCCAATACTGTGTGCGGGCCAGGGGAAAGAGCAATAGTGCCTGCAATCTCTAGTCTGTACCTGATTTTTGTGGACTATATAGTGCCCTTGCTGGTTTGCCTTACTGGGCCCAAATATTTTAGAAAAACCATATTTGGGGGTATTAGAAAAGAATCATTAAAGGAGGGTCTGTTGTTATTCCCTTATTAACAAACACCAGACGGCAGCCTGTCAGCCGGCTTTGCCTGCTGTGTCATCCCATCGTATACGGAATGCCATGTGTCTTCCTCTGGACACATTTGCCTTTGCACGAGTCATTCGTGAGCAATAGAATAATTTCGGTTATAGGGGATAGCGACCTTGCTGTCGTACGCCCTGACGTATATTTCCGTTGTTTATTACGCGCTACTTTAGGGTCTTTGTTCAGCTCCCCGATTAGTCTGAAGTGATCGGTTGACCTCCTATCCCACATCGCAGGAGTAAATTCCAAGTTTGATGGAGCGTTGGAAGCCTAGGTTCGGTCTCTTTCTCGGCTTAGGTGGTCCGATGGCCGAATGTTCCATCATTGCTTTTGCAAAGGATTGAAGGAATGTGTCGATTCCTTCACAAATTTGACGTACGAAAAGGCAAAAGGTGGGGAGGAAAAGAGGCAGCAGCTTATGATTGGGTCTCGGACGAAAAGTGACCAACACAACAATGAGCGACTTAATCCGACTCGAGCAAGCAAAGGTTTATTTCCGCTTCAAACACAATGATGAAAACGTGCAATGAAATTTGAGTTCCTAGTGGGTAGCTTTATGGCAACCGAGAATCGTTAGGGCGAAGTGTGGTGATTGGTGCGTGGATTTTGCGGCAAAACGGGATTTTGACACCAAACCTCTTTGGCTCTTTCCAAGATTGTTTCTTGACATGGACATTGCTAAATGTTCCCTCCTTTCTTGGACTGCTTCTCCTCCTTGTTCTTTAAGCAACGATTCTCTCCGCAAGTGGAATCTACGGAGGAAAGGATGGAAAATTCCCCTTCTTCGCGAGTCACACGTCATTGGGAAATGAATTTCCTGGGCAATAAAATTACCTCTACCAAACACCCGACAAGATACGGGAAAGGAATACACAAAACCGTAAGGCATTGCGTCTACAGGGCGAGATGAGATCGACAGGAAAGCAAACCCTGTTTCTTATTATTGTCGAAGTCAATGTGGGGGACCGGAATTGCAAATATATCAACCTAGGGCGAGAAAGCTGATGAGAATTATCAACTTGCCCCGGTTCCTACGTTTCATTCGTTTCAACTCCTCTCGTCCTTGACAACGACCAAAACCTTTGCGTCAACCACAAACAAGAACTTCAAGAAACAGAACCCGACTTTGAAAAAAAAAAAAAAAAAAAAAGACAGAAGAGGGAAGAGACAGCTAATTGAAGGGGTAGTCACCTCCCGATCATCACTAACGACGACAAACGATTTTCGGAAATATAAAGAGGAAGGGGTTGGAGGGTCAAGGCCACTGTCTCCCCTGAGGATGCAGAGAGGGATGGATTCACTATCACCCGCACCCGTGGCCGTCGTCTTCGCTCCTGTGCTTCCTCCGGTCTAGGGCTTCTCAAGTCTGACTTCGCGTCCTCCTCCTGTCTTGGCGTCCCACGGCGAGTCCCTCTCTCTACCCCCCACTTCCCTCCGTTCGAATTTCTCGAAGGCGAGTCGTTGGAAGGAGCTGGTGAGTTCAGTCACACTTCTGTTGGGCATCTACCCGTATCTCGTGGGTTCCCGTTGGTTTCGGCGCTCCGCTTTCCTGGAGCGTAATTCGCCGTATCTCGTGGGTTTCGGCAATTCTTGAGGTCGGGACCTTGTGAAATCGTAGTGGGTCAACGACTTTCTTCTCTGAGTCTTACTTGGCGGTTGGATCGTTGGATTCGTTGGACTTCGACTGTTTCTCTTCTTGCCAGAAGCAGTTAGACAGAGTCTTGCTGCTGAAATGGAAGGATCCCGAAATTGGGATCTTTCTCTTTTTACTCGTTTCTCTTTTTGGGTCGGGGGGTGGTCTGCATTCGACCATTATTCGAAGTCCAAGGGGGTCTAAAGCAGTTATCTGCATCTATGACCCGAGAGGGCGTTTTCCCAGTTATTATTAGCTTATTATTCTTCGTACTTTCTCCTGGATTTTGTCAGTATAATTACCTGATGTAGTCTTTGTGGACCTCGACACGAGTATACTACAACCGTGTTGATCCATGTCTTTCTAAGTTCATTAATGGGTAGATACAGGATCTGACCATTGTTGCTGCCGTGATTACCAAACCGGTTGCTTCAAATCCTTTCGTAAATGGTAGACTTTAGGGCTTCACTATGGCAGGATAGTTTATATCATAGTAATCGTTTATACTTATCCG